>NW_009952151.1:1864145-1873192 GCF_000747805.2 Chaetura pelagica | reverse complement strand
TGGAACCAAACAGACAAAAAGCTCCAAACCTTACACAAAAGATACAAGACATTTAGAAGAATAAATCATTTTTAAACTGAGGGTTCCACTTCAGCTACAGGCAGGGGGCGTCAGGCCTGTTGCAGGAAGCAGATGCTCCAAATAAACTAGCAAATGACTCTACTATACACCAGGTTTTACCTGGGAATGTAAACTGAATGCTAAATGGATTTGCTATGTGATCCAATTGTGCTCCTATCATTACTTTCCACGAACACATTTTACATTGAATGCCATTGTGATTTACTTATTGCTCACTATGAAGCAAGTTACCATTCCTTTTTACAGTTAATTTATCACATAACTCTTCTTGTCCTCTCACACAATAAGCAGGGAAATATCACTGAGTTATAAATTCCATTTTCATTTCCATCAGTTCTTTACATAAATTATTCAGAACTGCTTTTATAAAGTGGAGACGTCAGATTCCTTTATAAAAATCAGAAGAACAGACAGTCCTAATACAAAAAAAATGGTTAAAACTATAAATTTCATGCAACTTTTAATTATCTTTTTCATTAAACTGCAGCATGTTCACCAGTTCATAACGTAAAGAAAATGTACTTTATACAATAGATGTTGCTCAGAATTTTTTTATACACTTATCATACTAATTAATATTCCTAGTCTCCTAACAACTCTCTCCCCAAAAGACAAGAGGAAAGAAAACAACAAAGGAAATATTCCCAAGGCACAATATTTCTTTTGTTTTTGAACTCTCAATTTGCATATTCATGTTCAATGAGCAACGTCTACTGACATCTCCACAGCCAGCTTTTTACAGCAAAACATCATTTTCCTCTGCAAGCCAGAAGCCACCACCTTGTACACTGCCAAATGATGTATTCTAATCAAAGAATTCCAAACTGTGACACATTTCTTAATTGGAAAATATTTCCAGTTCCTGTTTTCAAAATAATCAAAGAAGACTTCTAGCCCTTACATCAAAAATACATGCTCATAAGGGCACAGATAATTTAATACCAAGTACCAGGAAAATTTGTGAGCACTTTAAATTTTACATCAATATTCATTGGCTGTAGTGGAAATTCAAATACTGTGTTAGCTGCTAATCATTGCCAACCTGTTGGCTGTTGGACAATCCATGAAAAAGTAGCTGTTCATTTGAATTCACTATGGTTAGGCAGATGTCAACAACATGAAGAGAGGGATCACAGGATTACCTTTTAAGTTTCTTTAAATGAAGGATCTACCAAGAAAACAGTCACAAAAAGGAAGTCATGACAAATCAGTCATTTTTCTGCTTGAGAGGACAAACTACATGATGCAACTTGCAGCAGCTACAATTATCATAGCTATTTTATTAATGCACATATTTATTAAGTAATATCATATTCTGTGGTGTAAACAATGATACTCACTGTGGATAGTTGGTTGACTGCTGTACAGCTGGTTTGATTACTAAGTTTCCTATGGAAGAAGAATACAGAATAGAGAGAAAATAAACAATGCTACAGTAAAAAAAAAAAAAAAATCCCCAAATCTTTTTCTATTTAGAATTCTTCTATATTAACACCAAATAAATACAAACATCACAAGAACTGAAGTCTAGATGTGGGGTGGTATATAAGAAAAAACACTCAAAGCATTTTCAATAGAGCCAAGACACTCAAAGAAATATGAGTCCAGCCTCTGGTTTGTGTGATTCCAGATCAGATAGTCCTTGTTTTTTCCTAGTGGAATTGCACCACAGTTTGATTGTTTGCAGTCACTGATATTGATTATAGGGTCCAACTGAGGACATAGGGATGTGCATCTTTCTGTCTTGTTCTGGAGAAGGGGAAACTTACAACTTATGTGGAAGTCATCACAAGTTAGTAACTTTGACAATTTCTAGACAACATTTAGGTAAGATAGGAAATCATACCACAAAATCAAGATAATTTGTTCCAAAAAATGACAGCAACTCAGAAAACTACTAGATAAGATTTACAGGAAGGGCAAAGACATATGGCTTGAAACATATGCCTGTAATAAGAAAAGTCAAGACATAAGGAGAACAACATGTAAGGAATGACATTTTGTAAGTAAGACAATAGACAAGATAGATTTTAAGGCCTCTTCTAATTACATTTCCCACTATAAATTCTCCTTTTCAACTATATATCAGCAACACAGAAAGTGTTATGCACTATGAAACAGACATCTTAAAAATTAAACTCCTTTGTGATGTACATTTACTCACTTAGGGATCACATTTATAGGGAGAAATATCCAGGTCCATATAAGAGTACATGGAAGTGTCTGGTGAGCCAAGCAGAGGTTGGAATTCTGGGGCAAACAGGAATAGCAACAATAATTCAGGGGAGATGGACAGTAGGTGTTAGAGATAATTATAAAAGGGAGTTTGGAAATTATTTGTATATTTTTACCTGTGCAGGTAGGAAGAGGAAGACCCCACTACTAATTTTGGCCTCCAGGTGTTCTAAGCTAATGGTAAATAAGACTGAGAGGGCAGGGGTATGTAGTAAGAGAAGGAAAAGAAGTGTGAGAAGAAAGGGTGAAAATTGTATAGTTAAGAAGTCAGTACACACCCATCACACATTAGCCATGTTATTCACATCAAACCTTGGAAGTGAACTGATTGTCTTCAGATAATACTATGTTAAAATGTGGATTACTAATTATGAAGCAGATGAGAGTTGATAGCAGATGTCAATGGTGTATTTAGAAAGGATTTCTATGACTGAAAACTGTTTTTATCTCCCAAAACAAAAGACCCAGTTGCACACATTAAAGAGATTCTAATAGTATGGCAAGGGAATGAGTTTAAAAGTCTCTCTCTATATTTAAGTGGGGTTTTTTATAAGCTATCACATTAAACTACTAATACATGCCTCACATAAACATAGTGAAAATATGTCTGAATCCTCTTAGTCACATCACTCAGTGCTTCATGGGAATATGACAAAAGCTGTCAACAATTGTCCCCAGAGGTCAGGATCAGTGGTGTATTTCAGTAAGCCAGAAGCAAAGTATCAACTAAACAGAGTTTTGTTTGTGATACTTTCTGTCAATTCCTGCTCAGCTTGAATACTTTTCAGTAGTATAACAAGTGATGGGTGAACATCCAAATATATTATTCTATTGTTATTTGCTCTTTGATCCTTTCTCCAATAAATGTATTCTAGTTTTGTTACTGGCTTTAAAAAGTATTTTACTCTGTTTTTCATTTATTAATTTGGTTTTAGAAGGATGGATCATGTTGTTAAATAGGCCCAAAGATTGAAATATTTTCCAGTTTTTATTACTCTGAATTTAAAAATCTGTGGCACTGCTTTGTCTTTTAAAACATTGGCAGCACTCTGTGTTTTATTAAAATATCTGTGATGCTTCTTTTTCATTTGTCAAACAAGGATCAGCACAGGTGGTAATGCAGAACAGGAAGATTCCTCTGAAACAGAAATAACCTCCAAGGACATTACCCTGCTGTCAGTGTTTATTCAAAACTCCTGCTGACTTTTGTGAGAATTCTCTACAGCTAGTGATGCTGAGTACCAGGTTTATGTTCTCTTCAATTCTTCAGCAGGTAGCAATAATTTGCAGTTGCTCTGAGTTTCTTGGTTTGGTTTGGTTTGGTTTGTTTTTTAATTTATTTAATTTCCACCTTGCTTAGGGATATCTGGAAGAAATAAAAATATCCTTTCGTTTAAAATATTACTTAATAAAACAGTGCATTCTACAGAAACCTGCAAGTTTAAACAGTATCTATTTATGTTACCACCCACATCTGTGAAGTCATATAAACAGCAGACAGGCCACACCATAATGACTTAAACCAACAGTCACTTGTTTGGAAAGACCAGCTGAAAACCTGCCAGAAAGGCAGATTTTTCAGGTAAATAAGCATGTCCATATTGACCTGGAAATCCATATATGCAGTTAGAACAGAGAAGTCATCACCCAAGTTCAGAGAAATTCAAGTTCTCAGAATTGAGGTAAAACTTCACCTCACACATTATATGAGGAAAACTCCACTCAGCAGCATGATTTAAAACATTGCACATCACTAGATGTGCCTAAAAGATGGAGATAATGAAGTTATGCATACTGATGAAACATCACAGAAAAATATAATATTTAATTGAATGTGATGAAAGTATTGTAAGATGTTAAAGTTTAAAAGTCTGCCATATTCCAATTTGTAGGTCTTTATGGCCAATATTCATGCAAGCCAATTGCTATAATAATTAATTTCCTAACTCCACAGAATTTAAGTCTACACCCCATTGCAGACAGTAGAATTATTTTGGTATTCTGGCAGGATACTGTGTCTTATTTAAAACTATACACACTTCAAACTACTTGTTCTTTCAAATTTTCACTTGAGTTAATAAAAATTATACTGCAAATTATAAGTTTTCAACAGTTGCATATTATGTCCTTACACGTGTTTCATTGTTCTAGACATGGAAAGCAAACTAACACTATAACTACTTTATCAGAAGCACACCAAAAGCTAGGATCCCTTTCTAGTGAGACAGCTAATAAAAATAGCTTAATAATCCTTTGGAGGAAAAGAAACACTATCATTTTCTAATGTTTAAAATTAAGCCTGCCTTTACATACAGGATACTAATCAGGAAGAGAAAAAAGGGATGTATGTTGGGAAAAAAAGGGATAGGTATAAATGGCAGTGATTTTTGCCTTGAGTGTTATGCTTGAACTGAAAATAAAGAAGAAGTTCAAGATTTTTAACTACCTAGTAATTTCTTCAACAAATGCTATGAAGTTTCTCTCCTCCTTAAATAAAATGAAAATACTGAGGGGCAGTTTTTTTTTTATACTGGACACAATGGTACATCTCCATAGGAAACATCAAGTATCAAGAGAATTCTGGGGAATTCAGGTGACACACCTGAAATCAGACTGTCTGAGGATGCATTTTCTTTCACTTTCATGATGTTACTGTCAAAATGAACACTGTCAAAGAGGCACTTGCTTTCATCAGCCTTAAAGTGTGTGCTCCTCCAGAATGACGTGAGGAGCTGGCCTAACACAAACCAGCTGCATCACCCAGTCTGCAAGAAAACAAAGGGACAAAAGAGTTTGAATAACAGCCAGTCCCCTTCTGTGCTCTTTGCTGCTTTTCAATTACTTTCCTTAAGAGGATAAATCATGCAGAAGATGCTACCAGTCAAATTTCTGATGTTAGTTAGTATCTGCAACAATATTTCAGCAACTGAGTTAATAAGTACTTTGTGTTCTGCCACCCACATATCTGACCTTTTGCAACTATAATGGCAGTGTCTAAAGTAAAGTAATTCAAGTGTGACAACATCTTGAACAAGTTAGAGGTATCAGTTGCTGTAAGACATTTTCCTCTGAAGCTTCAAGGTCTTAGGTTGTAAATTTTCTAGGCACTCAATCACAAAGAATTTTTCAAATGAAACATCCCTCACAGTCTTTAACCACTGGTCATCAGAGCAGACAGTAAAATATTTAGTCATAAAAGGTGTTTCTAGCCCAAAAAACCCAACACTCCAATGCTTCTTCTTTGCTACATCTATTCAATGGCTTTGCAGAAATTGTTACAAGTTGGCATTTTGTGTTTTCACAAAGGCAAACATACTTTTGTACCAGTATTTGAAAGATCAATGATTTTGGTTTGGAAATTTGGCTATTAAGTAAAGTACAGAAAAGTGTGGCTTGAGACAGAAAAGAAATAATCAAGACAAAACATCTGATTGTTCAAAAAATTGATTTTTCAGCTCTTGGTTTGCAATGAGATGGGTCTTATCAAATGTTGTGTGTGCCATCTATTTTCAATGTGTTCAAAAGAAGGATGTTACAAAGTTCCAGAGAGGGGAAATGAGATGCTTAGCTTTTAATCTTCTTAGAGAAGTTATTTGAAAACTGATGAATGAGGTTCTTGCAAAGCAACATGAAAATCAAGCAAGGTTTTCCTCTATTTCTTCTATGCACAGGAAGTTTTTTAGACATATCTATGTTTTTCCATAGCGCATACAGAGGTGGAATGAACTGAGCTTAGAGATATTCTGAGTATTTTTAGACTCTCTGAATGTCCTTCAGAAGTACTTCACTGAGGAAAAAGAAAAAAGCTTCAAGAAAAAGCTCTTCAGAGGCTAAGTTACCTACCAAAGTTTAAATAAGTATAAGAAATCATCCTACTACATGTTTCTTTTGGTTAAAGTAACACTAATTTCAGTTGAAAAAGTTTAAACTTTGACATAAAAAGTGCTTTTCTGAAGTAAAATAAAAGAACTGGAAAACCACAAGAAACAAATCATAGGGGTTATTAGGACAGAGCAATTATCTGGATCTGTCCAGTGTAATACATATTCTTACACTCTGCAACTCCCTGTTCTCCTCCTGTGGGAATTGAACAGTTCACATAAAGATGACAGCCAAATTAAAGAAGACCATGAATCTCTAATTGGAGTTTTCTTACCCTCAAAACTGGTCCAAGGCCCTGCAAAGCTTTGCCTTATTTTTTGTTCTTGATTTTTAAGAGGATGGCAGGTTGCACTTTCCTACTAAGATGAAGGAAAGCTGATGGTGCCTTGTTTGCTTGCCTTGGTAGAAATATCACTAGCAAATGACAAGTTGATAAGGAGTCTAGAATCTCCACCATTAACTCTCAGCCTAATGAGAGAAAGTGTCATTCTTCTGTCAAATAGCAATAAATCAACTTTCAATGTGGAGAATGCAGTGTATGTATTGTTTGCTCTTTGCATTTGATTCAGATGCAGTTAAACTCCCCTGTGGCATGGTCAAGAAAACTTCACTGAAGTTATCTCAGGAGCTGCTTTATCTACCACATTCAGTGTCATTATCAACTCTGTTGAAATCTGTTGCCAGTTGTTCAAGTGCTAGAAACTTCAGAGGATTCCATTTCAAATTCCCAACTGAATCTGAGTTGTCAGCTACAACAAAAGGATACTCATGACTACTCTGGGAAAAGTCCTTCTGAGATCCTGGGGAATATGCTGTGGGCTGGCTGTAACATTACACAGTACTGATATATGTGGATGTGTGGCTGTCTCTATGTACACCTGCTTTCCAAATGATGGCATGAGCTATCAGATGCACATGAGCTGAAGGTGTATCTATGTGAAATAATGTGGCTGAACTCTTAGGAAAGACATCTCTTTTCACCACAATGCTAATACTAAGTGACTGCAAACGTGGTGTACAAAAGGAATTTCACACAACTACCTTACTTCAACAGTAGATGGAGCTTCTCCTGGGTCCTACAAGGCACAGACTGGTAAATCTACAAGGAAAAATAGAGCAGAAACATTGTGTTTTCACTTGGAGTTTGGAAATCTTGATACTTCACTTTCTCAAGCATCTGAAATTCCGCACTAGAATAGGCTGGTACTAGTGAAAGGGCTAGAAGGCTGTTTCTGTACAACTCGGAGCAAGAGATGGCTGTAAACTAAGAGGACATAAAAGATACTTATTCTGTTAGGTTTTTTCTTTATTTCAAACATTGGCCACCATTAGAGACAAAATATTGGACTTCTCAGACCTTCAGTGTGACCCAAGACAGACAGCCATATACATACTGATAAGAATACACAGCTCACAAAAAGTATAATGCACTTCCCAGGGGGAAGCTGAAGACAGGAAAAGATGAGAAGTCTTTTGCTTTACAGGTTTTCATAGAGGGGTTTGCTCAGTTTAGAGAGAAGGAAAAACAAATGGTCTTTATAAAGGAAATGAGAAAGAATATGCACAGCACCATGAAACCACCACATCTGATTATCTTGTATAAATTGCAGCATTCAACACTTTGTCATTTTTAAATGTTGCAAGTTGCCTGCAAGTTAACTTCTCTGATGGCTACCAATAGCATCTAAATCTATAAACCAGTGTTACATTTGTTAGAAATGATTTGGACAGATGTTTTATTGACTTTAGCTTATTAACATTCACTAAATCTGATCTGTCAAGCTCAAGCTGTTTGAAGTAATAGAGCTAAGAGAGAAGAGGAGCTGAGAGAAGAAAATCATTGTATGATGATATGATTTCTTGAGAGGAGAAACTCAAAAATGGTGGCTAAACAAAGAAAGAAAAATGCCTAAAATAGACAGACTGCTTTTCCATACTTGTTTTTGTTTTTCTTTTTGAGTGATTAGTGACAAAGGATGAAAATAAATGATGTGGCTTCTTATGAACTGGAGATAATATTTATTTTTTTTTTGCTTTATTTACACAATAAAACTAATAGAAACAAGTATAAAAAATGGATGTGACAAAAGGTTGCACTGGGCTTTTTACCTAGATATGGCTGAAAATGAAGGAGGAGGACTAGTTGGAACTTTGCTCTTCTAGTTTTTGTTATTTTTAGCTGAAGTAGGTTTGCTGTCCTTTGTGTGATTATTTCTGTTGCTGTAAAGTCCTTTTAATATGATGGCATTTATCATCTTTAAAAATGGGAATTCACCTGACAGGATGGGAGAGCTAGACGTAGATGTCTTTATAAGAATTAGGTATTTAAGTTTTCACCATAATCTACAATATTTGAAGGGCCAGTTGAGTTGCCCATAGTTCGTTTAGTGCCAGTAAAAAAACCCCAGTACATCCACTGCCTGTGCTGGGGTCTGACAGCTGTGGCACAGGACACAAGGCACTTCAGTGTCCTATTTAAGCTGCAGATGGTCTCTAGGCAGGATAACCCAAGGGAACAGGTGACACAGCTAAATTAAACTCAAAGTGGGAAGCTAAATTAAACTCAGAGTTAGGACAAGATAATGAGGCCTGGGACAACTGAAGAGGCCAGATGGATCTCTCAGCTTCAGGGTGAGCTCTATGTTCCTCACTGCCTGTACTTACAAGATACCCAGGGACCACTGGGGGAGTTGAGGCATCTCACTCACATGCCTATACTTGGGCACCCAAGTTCAGGTGTTTAAAATCTGAAGATAAACTCCATTTTTTATATATTAGAGATTGCTAATTGTAAGGAATCATCATCTCAAACAGGGTTTTTAATCCTCAGTGAAGACAGATGTAGGGAA
>NW_009952151.1:1824452-1864064 GCF_000747805.2 Chaetura pelagica | reverse complement strand
AGGGAAAGACAAAAACTAGCTCTGGAAACAAGAACATCTTCCTTTTAGTTACGTCTGTCTCGTTAAAGAACGTATTGTTGGTGCTCACAGATCCTGAAGGAAATGGACACCTTTGCTGTATACAGGTGATGTCTTATCTGCAGCCCTGTTTATGCCAAAGGAAAACAGCCACTGGGACATTATTCTCAGAAAAATATCTTTCATAATTTTCTACAGACTCCTTTAATGTTCTCATCACATATAAATGTGTGATTCCTAGGAACTCAGTGAAGAATATCTCTCTCTGAATGTCTTTTTACAGATTTGATTGTTTATATTGACTTTATTACCATGGAAGCATGACATTGGAGATTCACTGTGAAATTCCCTCCCATCAAACAAGGGACTGCAGGATAATTTTAAAGGCAGTAAGACAAATCATTAGTGAGATAAATGGAGTGAAATGAGTCCATATATTACGTATTGTTCCAACCCAAAATTAAAAGTTGCTTGTAGATACGTATTTTGAAAAAGATACTTCTAATATCAATCTCTACCTTCCTATTGCCTTTAACCTATATTCAGTCCTAGAATTAACATGATACATGTAACTATTTTGCCTCAACTAGTGCATTATTTCTCATTCAGTTTGATATACAACATGAAAATTAACAGATATTACTTATACTTACAGTTAACATTACCAATAAATAACATGATACATTGCTTTAGAGCAAATCTTATGAAAGCCCTCAACATTGATAGTTTTTTTAACTCTGAAATCAAGGTCTTTGATCTTACAATACTATATAGCTCTCACTGAGCTTTTTCAGGCAAGAGCTCTAGTTTGCCAAGAAGCAGAAATTAAATTCTAGATGAAAGTCATTAAAAGTTGAAATTAATTGAGAATGTTGCCATATTTCCAGCTCTTGGAGCTAATGATAGCCTTTAAACTATTGTGTTCCTGGAATATTTTATAACTGTAATAAACTTAATTCCTCTTTGGTTATACTCCAAAGGTTTCCTAGCAACATGGGATTGGGAAACTTAAAATAAAAGCAAAAGATTAAATTTTCCTGGAATCACTGAAATGCTCTCCTAGTATTTTCCTACCAGCATTCCCAAGGCAAAGCAGCAAACTCTGAACTTGATCTTACTGATCTTGTCCTGCAACAGCATGATCTTTTGATTTGGGTACAGAGCATTTGACTTGAACTGGTGGCTATTCTGAATTGAACTATTAGAGACACATCATGTGTTTATAAGCTATCAGCACTCACTGACCCTCCAGTCTGGGCTGGAGTATCTGTTGCACTGGTCTCACTCTTACTTCCCTGGGAAGGTTGGCAGAGTGTCAGTTACTTCTTGTCTGCCCTTAGCATGAAAGGCTTTTATTTCTTTACAAATGCTCAGACAGTGACTTGTTTTGATTCCTGGAAACTAAGTACACTGGGTGCTGTATGAGGACTATCTGTATGATGGTATTTACATCAGAGGTGGTTATCAATAAAGAGTATTCTTTAATTTTCATGATCTGTGGATGTATTTTACAGTATATATTTCCTAGAAGAGAAGATAACTCCTAACTATAGCTGCTGCCATGTGATTTTATTTTGTTTTTACTTTGCTTTATTCAGTGAAAGGACACTACAAGAATCTGACTATTTCACAGCAGACATGTAGAGGCTTAACTTTTTTTTGTTATTGTCTTCTTCTGTAAAATTAGGACTGTGTGAACTTCATTTTAAACAGTGACTGTGCTCAGGAGTGTGGTGGTAGCAATCCCAGACCTTCAGAGTTAGGGAAGAGAGACCAGTTTACAATTGCTGGTAGCAATTGCTCACCCTAGCCAGGAAGCTAACTGCACATCATCCCTGCCTTTAGGGTAGAGGAGGGAGCACAGATACTTTCAGCTGAGCAACTTCCCACTCCCCAGCTCTAGAAGAACTAAGCTCCTCCTGACAGATGAGCCTAAATGGAGCAGTCAGTAATAAAGCCAACCTGTAGTTACTAACGGATTTTATCTTCGTATTATTGGGGTAAGATATTTCTACTCCAGACACTTCAAAGTTCATACTGCAGAAAGTACGAGACAGAGAATGAGCTGGAGAGATGAAGCAGAGGTGGTAGGAGACAGCACCTCTTCCCAGGAAACCTCTCCAGGGCCACCCTGAGTGGGATGGTCCAGCAGAAACTCCAGGACTCGATCAGAGGAATTCTTGGATCACAGGGCTGGGATGCCATGAGATGCACCAAAAAGCCTAATTTCTATTGCAGAGCAGGTTTAAGTGCTAAAACATGAATTTTCACAGTAAGCAGCATGTGAGAAGTCAAACATTTGACCTAAGTCTTTATACTTGAAAACTATGGGTAGTGTTTAATTAGCTCCCTCGGGTGCCGCAGCTGCAACATTCACTAAAGTGATTTGAAGCCAGAATGGCTGGTACCACACTTCCTTCTAGTTAGAAAGAATCTGAAAAGATTTATCCTAGTTGATTGAACAAGCTACAGCTCAAAGAGAATCACAGTTGACTCATGAAAATGTTCATGGATCAGTGGAAAGAAAGGAAGACCTTTGAAGTTTCTTGAATCAGCCTCTGAAAAGTGAGGTCAGTTCTTCATCTTTGTTTATCAAGGCAAATATGGATCATTCCACAGGTCTTGCCTTTGTCTGTTTGGGTATCACATTCAAATGAGCTGAGATATCTAGTCATCTAAAGTCTGGCTCATTGGATATGGAATCTGACTGTTGTATTCTTAGGAAAACTTGTCATACTGGGAGATCTGAGATATTCCAGATGAACTGTTTAAGACAGTATCCTGAAGTGGCTTTCATCAACTTGTGATTCATTAAATGATGTTCCTGGAGATTTGGCTTTTCCTTCTCTGTTACAGAATTAGAGGCACAGATGTGTGCATGTTTGCGGGGTTGTCTGGTGACTTTCCTGATACAAAATGTTGTAGGGTTTTTTATTAAACCAATGTTCCTACTTTGTCAAATAGAATTAACTGAAATGAATTTCTAAAATTCCCTTTATTTACCTCAGCTTCAAGAGGCAGACTTGCATACTGGGAATTCAAAGCCATGGTAAAAGAAAGCCACCCTCACAGGAATATATCACCTTAGAGTCTGCCTGAAGCTGATCTATCCATTTTATAGTCCAAGGGCTATGGTATGAGGATAGCTACTTAATATTTGGGTGTTTGAGGAAGTTTTACAATAACATGATTGCATCATAACCTTCCTCCTATGTGTCTTGCACATCAAAATGTATGTTGTGCTGTAAATATATCTAGATCTTAGAGGTAAATATTCAAAACCCTCCAGACTGAGTTAGTAAGTTAGAGCAGCCTATTCAAGTGAAAAAGAAAGAGCCTACTTAGGCTGTCAATACAATTCACAAAATGAATTTTTGTGCTGTGTCAAGGGAATCTTGGAGTCAATATCTGTTGCACATAAAATGTCAAACAATATAGAAGTACAAAGCCTTCTTGCTTTCCCCACTGTTTTTAGAAAGGTGGCAACTCTTCTAGTGTTAAAATGACAATAATAGTTTGGAAGTTTTAACAATTTATTCACATTGAAGGGCT
This sequence comes from Chaetura pelagica, assembly GCF_000747805.2. Lineage (NCBI taxonomy): Eukaryota > Metazoa > Chordata > Aves > Apodiformes > Apodidae > Chaetura > Chaetura pelagica. Next base: position 1,860,494 of record NW_009952151.1, on the reverse strand, counting down.
AGGAAATGTATTAATTTTTTTTTTCTCCTTCTTATTTTTTTTTCCTTTTTAGACCCTGGGCACATTGCCAAAATGTAAGAGTTTACTGTGGAGTTATAGGAAAAAGACTGAAATGCCAAAAGAAGAAATGACCTGCAAATGCAAGATGAATTACCAAAGGTAACCAAGGGCTGAGGCTGTGTTCTTGCGTTTCTGATTCAGGATAACCCAGCAGTGCAGGATGGATTGTATTGGTGTATTAGAAGGACACTATTGATCCAGAAATCAGACCTTCTAGCAAAGGTGCATAAGTCTTTGACTTCTAAACATTGTATTTGTCAGAGATAAATGAGAGAAGGAGAGGAATGTTAACTCAGAACAAAAAAAAACCCACAAAACCACACAGCTGAAATAGGCTCCTGTCCTTGTATCAAGGCCTTACGTTCATTATTTTCTGAGATGACAAAGAGGTGATGACATAGATTAGCTTGCAGACTGGATGGGCAGTTTAACATTCCTTCCTGTCCTGAGCCAGGAACATCATTGAGATCTGTTTGATATCTGTGTCATCTTAAGAAGGAGAATATACATTCCCCCCTTTACAGAAAGCCCTCCCTGGCCCACAGGGACACTGACTCCAGCCACAAGTGTCATTCAAGTAAAGGTCCAATCACAGGGACTAGATGTGGACAGAGCTGTGAACGTTCAGCTAAGAGTGAAATACCCAGATTACAACTATGGAAGTAAGAACTGGGAGCATCAATACTAAATAAGCCCTTGTGGGTCTTGCATATTCCATATTTTCTGCTTTATTTTTAGGTGGATATATTTTGCATTTTCACTGGGGACAATTGTAAATCCAGATTTAAAATCTCTATTTTGTATTTGCTTCCTGCATACATCTGTATTGCAAGCTTTCTTATGTGATCTTTATTTCTTTACCTTTTGGCAAACTCCACAATTAAAACTTCAACTCTTAGGGTCTCTTTTTCCAAGACATGCATGTTTTACAAAATTCATTTTCTAGAGGTCTCCTCTGGGAAGGCTGTATATTCCCATATAGACTTACAGACAAATGTAAGGGATTTAATTCATTTTGTCTTCCTCCTGGAATTGCTGAATTTGTAAATTAAATTAAATAATAAAAAGGCCCAGCTGCCATGGCAGGACTTGGAAAAGCTCAGCACAGCCAAGGGAGCCAAAGGCAGCTGCAATAGAAATGTGATTCCTAGAAATACTTAGAAGTAATTTAGTTGGGGAAATATGCTAAGGTGTTACTTCATCTACCAAATGTTGATAATTCCAGGAAACAAGCTGCTAAGCCCCTGTACTAAACTTTCCACTCAGAGGGAGACGTCTATAGAACTGGACCTGTTATGGTAATTTATTGCATTATAGCCACAATGCTCATGATTCACACTGAATTTCTCAGCTGGAAGAAAAATCCTTCTTTACCAGCAGGATTCAGCTTTCTGTTGAACATGTACTTATATGTCCCACCAAGCAAAGTCTGGGTGGAAATCTGCAAAGCATCTTTTAGCTGTGATACATTTTGTTTTGTAAACATGTATTAGCAAAACCAAGACTCATCCCTGTTAGGATATCCTGAATTGGCAAACTCTGAATGATTAGGTATGTGTAAGTAACTTTTCTCCCAGGAAAAAACTCTGTTGCATGCTACAAATGCCTATTGTGCCTATTATAGAGGTCTATATTGTTTCTTGTATGTTCTTCAGGGTGGGTATTGACAACAACAATTACTCTTCAGATATCTGATAGTCCTTTAAATCTGGCCAGCTTAGATGACATATAATTTTCCTTTAAGAAATCCTTGCATATGGTTTATGATACAAAGACTTATCCTGTGCCCTGCATGTTCAGCACTGTTCTCTTAATATTAAATAGTACTTCTGAGTGCTACAGAATGGAAACATTAAAAGTACTACTTAACTTGACTGAAATTAATCCACACTCATCTCCTATTTTTTCTGCAGAATACTTTCTGGGATTGTGTCATTATACATTTTCTTTCTAGGAAATGTACCTACAGACCCATGAAAACCTGGTCTGCAGACTCAGAGGTCTACATAGAGCCAAAGATTATCTGAAAGGAAAGCATGGTGAAAGACTTTATTTTCTCAGAGTCTGTAAGTTTCTTACCTTACTTTCCTCCCTAAGAATTTCCAGTTCATGAGATGCAACAAACATTCATCACATTATTTTCTTCAACCTTTCCTCTTCACTTCTTTAAAAAGCTGTAGAAGGGCCAGTCCCACAGTCCAGTTATCTGTCTCACTAAATCACACTGTTAGTTTAGTTCATTTTGTCCATGAGTTTGCTCATAGTCCACAAGAAATATGAAGTAATTCAGTTTAATTTAAAGTCAGTGACTTCAGGTCATGTTGAGTTACTTCATATTTGTCTGAAGTTAATAATGTACATGTGAGCAGTCGTTGCAGAGTAGCTGCCATGAAGAAGCTGAGCTGAAATCACCTGCTAAAGGCCACAGTGTCTTTTAATGCCCACCTGCACGTGATGAAAGCTCTACTAACTTTTGCCCGATGTCAGTAAGAGTCATAGTTTTACCTGTCATCTTCTGTTATTTTGGGCCAAAGCTTTCTACAATGGCTCATTCACTTCTCTCAGCAAATTGTGCCTGGTTGTTAAGCTTTTGTATTCAGGGGAATGAAATAGGATCAACTATTTTTCATCTTCACTTTTTTGGGTGGAAGCCTGCAAGGCTATGTGAAATTACTGGTGATCTTAGTTCATTTTCAAAATAGTTTGATGTCTATAACCTCACAAAACTAGCTCTCCATAGGAATAACCAGAAGGCAAGGATTTCATTAGCCTGGATGCATTTAATTTTACTTAGGTGACACTTCCCTACCAGCCAGTGAGGCACTTGACTGAACCTGGAACACTTTGATCTGGTCTAAATCCCAGCTGGTGAAACAGCCTCAAGAGATGTTTTGCTTTAGTTTCAGTAGCAAAATCTCGTGGTTTGCTATGGACAAATCAGATGTCAAATTCAGCATTTGTTGAATACAACAGCATCTCTTGTGGATTTGATCAACATTCTATTCCCAAGTAAGTGACTTTATTTTTGTTTATAAATTCTGCTTTCAGTTAGGACTTCAGACTTTAGCAGAGAGCACTTTGCTTAGTATGTCATATCTTATTTGATTCCAGAAATTTACATAAATAAATTGTAGAAGTGATCCTGAAAAGAAGGTAAGTAAATGAGGTCTGAAACTAAAGAAAACTTTGACTTGCTGAACCATACCCTGGTGGGCTGGTGCTTAGTTTAGTCAGTACTTAGCAAGAAAGTCAGAAATATGGACTCCAGATCCCACACGAAGAAGAGTATGAATCATATTAATATCTTCCCTCTCCAGCCCCTCCAGGCAAATCTTTCACCTGTGAAGTCTATCTGAATTCTACAGAGAAAGAACATGACTATCACAACCTGGAGAAAGATATTAACATAGAATCATTAATATCTGTACTTGCCCAAGAGAGGAGGCAATGACCCTTTTGGTAAAAAATTACATAAAAAGTGCAAGATAGCTTTGAAATATTTTAATTACTTCCTCTATTTAAAAATGAAGAGGAAACTTTGTAAACTATTACATTGGGAATTCTAAAATAATAGCCAAAACAGTGAAGTATATTGATGAAATCACCTAGAAAAAAAACTTTAAACACCAACTTCTTACCTTTTCAAAACACTGTTCTGCTTCTCCACATGAAGATCTCCACCAGTTTCTCCTTTTCTGTTCATTCTCTTCCATCTAAATTCTTCACAGTGCTGCACCACTCATTGCCACCATGTGACACCTGCCTCCTCCCACTCCATCCACTTCTGCATCCCAAATCCTGCTGCTCTCTCCAGCAGAGCCACATTCGCTCTACAGTGGCAAGAAGTCTCCTTCTCTGTAATTAATTTAAGTGCTGGATGAATTGCCTCAAGCAATTAAAATTAGGAAATCAAACAGAACAGTTCTCCAGATAACATTTACTAGTCTCCACTGGAGTGAGAATGTCAATATTTCTTGATGGGTTTTCATTTAAAAAAAAGGAAATGAAGTAGAGAAGGCCCATGATTCTGCCACAGCAAAACAATATCTGAACACACACAGCAGAAGGAAATAAATCATGCAACATGCCCTTTTTAAAGGTCACAAAATAACAAGCAGTTCAAGACTAATTGGTATTGGCACATCTATTGTAGAGAGGGGAAAGAGAGATCAATGACCAAATGGCATAAAAAAGCCTACAAAATACATACATCATAAAATGATGACAAGGTCAAAGCAGTGACCTCTGATGTGAGTAGATGAATGCAAAAGGGAAGGGTAGTGTAATATATTGAGGTTGGAAAAGGAATTGTGAATGGGTTTTATAATGAAAATAAAATATTTAAAGAACTCAGTACTCTTGAGTTAAAGCATTGGTGAAAGGGAAAATTAGAGTTAAAATTTTAAAAGCCTACAAAACCTGAAGTGTTCAAAAAACATTTAATTGGAATGCATATCTAAAGAGAAAATACCACTGAAGAATCATTACCTCATCAATGAAGTCATAAGTAGGGAGATTATGATAAATATGTAGGAATGATTGGTCAGATCAAACAGTCAATAAAATTAATTTGGTGGCACTCTGAGAGGCTTCTTTTTCTTTTTGGCCCTTTTTGCATTTTGTTTTCAATCAAAAGCCTTCCAGGGCCAGTGAATGCTAAAGTAATGATTCCTAGTGCAGCTTTACAGTACTTGAGCCACAGTTGAAACCATTATTGCTCCCTGGGATTCTGCTTTTGCTTTTCTTGGCCCTTACATGGAATCACAGAACGGTTGAGGTAGGAACAGACTTCTGGAGTTCATCCAGTCCAACCAAATCATGGCAATATTCCCTTGCAAATAACACAGTGAAAACTTTTCAAGGCTAAATTCAGTTGTCAGGTACCTAAGTTAGTAAAATCAAAACCTGCATGAAATGGATTTTGTTGTGAAGAGAGAAATTTGTACTCTAAGTATAAATTTATAGAGTAAATTTAGTACAAATATACTAGAATAAATGACACCATCCCAGAGCACTCACAAATCATCCTGATTGCTCTTTCAAGAGCTCCTTATAGATCTTAACCCACCTTTGAGCAACTCTGAAAGCAGCCCGAGTTCTAGGCACACCATTGTAAAATACAAAGTTTGGAAAGCAGACAGTATTATTCTAATACTTAAACTTCCTAAATACACAGCTAAGGTAAAACATCTTCAATCACCAGGTAGACTTTGACTAATTAAGTCAGAAATATTTCCAAAAAATACATCTGAAAATATCCCAGAAAAGATACTTCTGAGCTTTTCCCTCTTTAGTGAGGGACATATCCAGTAAATTTATTCTAAGCTGAGTGTTAAATGCCCAAACACCTGAAATGCCAGTGACTGAACAGCATTAAGTTTCTTGATCAATAATTATCTATGCTACCTTCAGCAAAATCATTACCTGATTTAAGGCAAGTTACTTGTATTTAAGGAAAATCTGACATCATAAAATGAAAATACTGATAGGTTTTCCTCACAATAGACACAGCTGATCAGGATAGGAATCTCAGAACAAGCATTTGCAATTCTTAAAAAAAAAACTTCTGAGATGATCTTACACAACCAGCACATGAATTTATATTCAGTCTTAATATTATGCACCTCTGATGCATTTTTACAGTAGGAATAAAACAAGAGATTGTAACATCTAGTATAGAATATTTCATGTTTCGTATCAGCTATTTACTTTGTCATACATCACTTTTCTCCCTGTTCCTAACACTTGATTAGTGTCATCAACATGCACAGAGACAACCCTGTTTTTACCTAATAAAGAAGGTGCTTGTATATTTGCTCTTTATAAGCAAGTATATTGCAGTGCCTGAGCAGACCAAAGCAGCTACCATCTTATTCACCCAGCTCCTGGGCAAGAGACACCTGGAAAACAGTCACAATAACATGAAGCCCAGAAATAAACCTAGAGAGATGTTAACAGAGCAATGCTATTCTGGTATAATAATTAATAATGTAGAAATGAGCATTTGCAACAATAATCTATGGCTCTTAAGGAATAATTTCACTCTTGGTAACAATGAGTTAATAACTAGCCTTTCTGTACTATATTTCCTATAGGTGACTGATGCTGGAAGAGCCCAACTAACCTGATGGGAAGTCTCTTTGACATGTACCACACCAATAAGACTTGCATAAGGACTAAAGATCTTTTGAAGAGAGGGGTGGAGGGGCAAAGATCAAAGATTAATTTATTTCCAGACAGATACCACAGCAATAAGATTAAGATATACTCCCTTCCTGCAAGACAAAAATAAACAACCAAGGAGAAAAAGCAATAAAATGATTTTTTTTTTTCCCCAGCTAGTGAGCTTTATTAGCTGTTCAAGGGAGTTTTTTTTTAAAGGTTTAAAAATATATTCAGCTGAAAAGTAAACATTTTCCAACTTTATAAACTGAAATTTCCACTTTCTCCTGGGCACCCAGGAGAAAAACATATAGGGAATTGAACTTGAATTTTCAGTTTATAAGAATATCTAGGTAAGCTTCATAACACCTTTTTCTTTTTTGTGCTTTTTTTTGTTTGTTTTAGAGTAATCTTTAGGCTAAATTAGTTTATAGTATCTCTTTAATTATCCTAATACAAACAGGCTGTTACAGTATTAATGCACATGCAGTAAAATCATACTTGATGGGAGATAAATTTCTTATGCAAATGACTTTGGTTATGACTAGATAATTTATAATCATAAATACTATATTCAAACAAACCAAGTTTGATCACCCTGACACTGCAGTGGGAAATAGAAATTGCACATCATTGTGCATCAGACTTACAGGAAAAAGTTAGTCCCTTTATTGCCTTTCATTGGTGTTTGCACACAGACTAAAAAGAAGAATTTAGTAGGTAATAAAGGCCATCCTACCATACTTAACAGGTAATCTGGAAGTAACATATTTTTTAACCACTAATTTTTTTTTAAGTTGTAACTAAACAAGCAGAGCTCTGTCAATGACAATTCTAAAAAGAGTCTGTAACTGCATAGAGCAGGTACATGTAAAATATGCCCCTCTTTTCACATGCATCTGAAGCAATAATTTTTCTCATTTATTTATTTTATTTTATTTCCCTTCTCACCATATTTTGTTACCAAAAAAAGCAGAAATTATAGCAAAATCTGTTCTTTCTGAGAATCATAGAATCATAGAATCATAGAATCTTAGGGGCTGGAAGGGACCTCGAGAGATCATCTAGTCCAACCCCCCTGCCAGAGCAGGGTCACCTAGAGTACATCACACAGGAACTCATCCAGGTGGGTTTTGAATGTCTCCAGTGAGGGAGACTCCACAACCTCCCTGGGCAGTCTGTTCCAGTGCTCTGTCACTCTTACAGTAAAAAAATTTTTTCGGATATTCACCTTGAACCTCCTATGCTCCAATTTACACCCATTACCCCTTGTCCTATCACTGGTCATCACTGAGAAAAGCCTAACTCCGTCCCCCTGACACTCACCCCTTACATATTTGTAAACATTGATGAGGTCACCCCTCAGTCTCCTTTTCTCCAAGCTAAAGAGACCCAGCTCCCTCAGCCTTTCCTCATAAGGGAGATGTTCCACTCCCTTCATCATCTTCGTAGCTCTGCGCTGGACTCTTTCGAGCAGTTCCCTGTCCTTTTTGAACTGAGGGGCCCAGAACTGGACACAATACTCCAGATGTGGCCTCACCAATGCAGAATAGAGGGGGAGGAGAACCTCTCTTGACCTACTAACCACACCCTTTCTAATGCACCCCAGGATGCCATTGGCCTTCTTGGCCACAAGGGCACATTGCTGGCTCATGGTCATCCTCCTGTCTACCAGGACCCCCAGGTCTCTTTCACCTACACTACTCTCCAGCAGGTCAGCCCCCAACCTGTACTGGGACATGGTGTTGTTCTTCCCCAAATGTAAAACTCTGCACTTCCCCTTTTTGAATTTCATCATGTTTCTCCCCGCCCAACTCTCCAACCTATCTAAGTCTCTCTGAATGGCAGCACAGCCTTCTGGTGTGTCAGCCACTCCTCCCAGCTTAGTGTCATCAGCACTAGTCTGAGAAATGCAAACACCACTTTTCAGCTGCCATGAGGGACATTCTAACTAGCATCATTATCCCCTGGAATTCAGTACATAGCTCTTCTGTAGGATTCCTACCAGGAGCCCTCCGAGCAGTTGTCTACTTTAAGCTGCTCAGCTGAAAGCAAAAGCAAACAAAACATACCCTCACACTACACACATGCAAAGGCCACTGGGCACCTGCTACTGTTTGTATTGACCAGTAACAGCCAGAGACAAACAGTATTTTTTATCATTTGGAGTCATCTTTGTTGTAATTCAGATCCTATTCACTTCAAAAGCACTCATCAGTCAAATGGAAAGGAAGAGAAACCACCCATGATCACTCTGAAATATATCTTATCTTGTAAGTTTCAGATCATGCTGGTTTTGCTTTTTCAAAGTTATGATTTCCAGCAGTTTAAACATCCTGAGAAGAACTGGTACATCGTGCAAGCTCCAAAAATAGGAATCACAGATCAATTTCCTTTGTAAGGAAGGAAAAACCCAGAAGCTGTTCAGAACCTGCTATTTCACAGAATCACAGAATAACTGAGGCTGGAAGGCACCTCTGGATTTCACCTTGTCCAAGCCCCCTGCTCAAGTAGGGCCACCACTGAAATAAACTACTTGTTTGCTACACACTCTTTTCCTTATTTCTTAATCTTAATGTAGGTTTTGTGAGTTGTTCCCTGTATTTATGACATAGAAGTAAAATGTCTTGAAATAACTTTACCACGAGCAGTGTGTCCTTTAAATGTAAATCATGGCATGACAGTTTGGGAGACAACTTTAACTGAGGCCTGACAAAGCACCCTGTGGCTTTAAAACCTTTTTAAACCTTCTTTTCTTCATTCAGTGGATCTGGGCTGATAACTAGAAAATGAAGGAAAGAAAGGAGGTCCATGCAACTATCATCACCTCATTTCAGTTTATACACCATGACTCTAGATATGTAGGACAATTTCTTTTAAAAATACAATGTAGACGATTGGAATGTTTTGGGCCAGCTACCCCAGCAATGAAGTGAGTTATTTCAGACAAGTACATGTAAAAGAGCTGTAAGTCTTTTCACCCCAGGCATCTAGCATATATTTTCACACAACTCAGACAGAAGCAATTGTGTGGCCTGTGGGCATCACTTCTCCCAGTACAACAGAGTATGCATTTTCTTAACACCTTTCAGCTGCCCTTCAGCAGAATAGATTCCTCCAACTTTTCCTCCCTTACTGGAAGTGGCCACTACCAGTAGGAAAAGACCTCACTGATCAGTCTAGTCTCTGCAGATCCTGAATGGGACAGAACTGAAAGGGAACAGAACTTATGCATTTAATGAAAGGATAACATTAAAAAAAAAATGCCTCCTTCATGTAATTCTGTTAATACCAAAGGAGAAACATTACAGATTTAACTCAAAGCACTCAAAAAAGCGATGTGAAAGTAATTTCAATTCATTTTTTACTCAGAGCAGTGTGAGAAATGATTTTTGTTTAAACCATTACTACATACCATCAGTGTTTACTTACCTGGGACTGGACGTAGCTAAAGGCTTTGCTCAGTTCTCACTTAACAGAATGGCTTCCTCACTGTTTTATTCAGGAGTAGAATCCACAGGGGTCGCATTTGCCATAATAAAATGTCTGCCCCAGTTCCAGTTCCCCAACAGAATCCAGGAGGAGTGTCTCATGATGAAAAGCAGCAGTCTCTTAGGCCATGGAACTGCAAGAGAAAATGGCAGCTGCAGCTTGAAATGAAGAGCTCTCTACATAGCCAAGATACACACACATCCTCCCTGGGCCCTCAGGCATGCAGAATGATTTACAAATAAAGAGAAATAAATCACTCCAAGCAGTATGTAACTGCCATAAAGAATTAATAAATAATTATAAGCCACTGGTTAATTAATTGTTCAACATTTTGCACATTATGGACAAATCCCTAATATATTTATTTCCTCTCTTCTGCCAGATATGTGGCTGCTGTTTCACTTGCAATAAAAACCATATTTGCACAGCACCATGAAAGAGCAAGTAAAGGTATTTTTTTAAGCAAGTAAGATTTCAGATATAGGTCAAGGTGATCCTTTTCCTTCTTGCCTTTTTGGACCTGTTCAAGACTCAAGCTTGCAGTGAACATAATTATGCAAATATAATGAAAAGAATGGTCTTTTCTAGGGTCTTTTCTAATAAATGCATTAGTAAAATAAGCTTAATAGTACACACTAATGCATGGTAAAGTAAATCACTGTGTCTTCAGTTCATGACTTTGTAATCTTGTGCAATAGCAGCCATGGTATTTCTTCATATGAGTGTCCAGCCACTGCCAAGATATGTTTTTCAGGAGGCAGTCAGAAGTGTGGACACCTCACTAGCAGCTTCTGCAGCACTTTCATTTAAACTAAAGTACCCATTTTTTCTGTGCTAATTGTGCTTTAATTGATCAGAGTTCAGATCCTTGAAATTCTAATGCAATCCATGAGTACTAAATAATCTGAACATAAGTACCTCTGCTAAATACTCCTTTGGGTGCCTGATTTTAAGCCAATCAAGTCTCAAAAAATTAGCTTTCCTTCCAAACTGATATACTTCTAACCTGGTCTTTAAAGGTGACCTATGAGGTGGATTACAGTTTTAAAATAGCCTGCACAAAGTGCACCAAATTAATCAACTTCATAACAGGTTATTTGTGCATGATGTTGCCTCAAAATAACTAAAGAATTAGAGAAATACATGTGCTGGATCTTACCTTTCAAGTGATGCAGTTATTCATCCTGTGTAGTAAGCAACATTGCCACAAATAAGGAAGTACAAACTTTCCCTCCTTTTCCACCAGCCAAGAATATATAAAACAACCAACAAGAATATATAAACAACAAGAATAAATAAATGAACCAACAAAACAACCAAGAACATAAAAAACAACCAACTCTGGAATCTCTAGGCCACGAATAAATCATGTAATTTCAGTTCTGAGAGATCATGCTACAAGAGCTCTTGAAGTTTTTTAAATGTGAGTTCAGTGAAGAAAAAAAGAGGGAGAGTCATTCAATGATCAGCATAAAAATGATGAAAACCTCTGGATTTAATTGTTAAAACTTGATGAACATATGCAGTGTTGCTTTTAAGTTCACACTTAATATCTTTTCAATCCAATTCATTTTAAGAAATACAATTAAAGCCAACAGAATATCCCTAATAGCTGGCAGGTGTAGAGCTGAATTTCTAGAAGTATTTTTTCTTGTAAAGTGAAATGTTAAGTGCCTCTATTTCCTCCTGTGTAAAAATTTGTGAATTTACTTTTGGTTTTTAATCAATTTTTCTATCTGATTAAAATTTTTATGAAAACATGCACACTTTCAGTAATTTTAAATAAACAAACAAAGAAACACCAGTCAACAGGAGGGAAAGCTGAACATTGATTATTCTTCCAGACATAATTGTATTACTCTAAGTATGAGTTAACACCTTCAGATTCCCACCCCCCCAAATAAATGGAAAATAATACATTTAGTGGTTCATAGCCATGGTGCAGCTCCAATGAGGTAACATTGTAAAGATTTTAATCAGTTTGGAAATCCCTCATCTTTTTAGAGTCCTTCATAACTTGCTCCTAATGAACTGCTTAGACCTTTGCATTAATTACTAACTGTGGAAACAGTGTAAACAACTTTGGTTTGTGGCACATTCTTCTGAAACTACATATAATTATGTCTCGTGTATTTGTGAGATGATATTTGAGACCCTATCTGGGGAAGTAATAGATAATTTCTTTCACAATAACCAAGCATGATAGATATGTAAGATTTCACATTCCTTTCTCCTTAATGACACAGTAAATTAGAATTTGGGTCCCTATATCCCTAGAGTTCAATTAAACCAGATGTATAAATTAATTTTATTCAAGAACATTTTCCAAATAAACCAAAGGCAATTTCTCTAAGACACTGTGCATGGCATACTGAACTTTTTGTCTCTGTTTAACACTGTAGCCTTGAAAATACTTGATTTGGCTCTATCAGACACAAGAAAGCCTACAGGTCTCCTTCTGTTGATGCTCAGAGAGGATTAGGCTTTCACAGTTCAATATATCTATTATCTTCATAGTATATAAGGATTTCATTTAGTCCTTGGAATTACCTGAAACTACTGTATATAATATCTATAAGCTACTTTATATATGGATGTAGTTAAAGAAACAGTTGTGTTCAGAAGTTTATAAATAAAATATATGCCTTCTCTAAATATAAAATTCAGCATCTTTAGTTTCTCTTTTTTTTTTTTCCCCCCCCCAAAATCCTTGCTTCTGGCAACTTCACCTGTTTTCCAGCAGATTCCTGTGGAAACCAATCTGCCAGTTTTTGTCTGAATTAATCAGCATCTCAATTGCTTGTGAAATGTTACCCTGCAATAGCATGAAGGTATGATCAATAAATGACCAATTCAGTCAACATTTGGAGAGACCTTGCAGAATGCAAGGTCATGCCTGATGAGAATACAATAGTAAAAGTGTCACCAGGCAATTGCAGTGATTTGACAATAATTAAGATATTGCTTTTACTCAGATACAACTCAGCTGTGCTAGTAAACTGTCTAAAGTAAACAGCACAGGTTGGAAAAGTGCTGTTGATCAACCTGTTTTGAATAAAAATAAGTCAGATTTTCTCCTGGAGAATTCAATGGCAGTTTCATCATTTCTCATGATGTCCATCTTATTCAAGCAGTACTCATTGTTTGCTTTTACTAATTTGGACAGTCACTGTTTTGTCAATAAGGAATATAAATTACATTTCCATTTGCAGTACTTATGTTAAAAATATATATCACAGAAGAAGCAAAACTGAAGAGTAGATTCTTTTCAAGTCTAGCATTTTAGAAGATTAGTGAACTTACTTCTATGATGTCTTTAATGAAAAAACTTCAGTGAAATTAAGATTCAACATTTTGTGAAGTCAGCAAGCATAGTAAGAGGCAAATGGAAAGTAAAGTCCTGTGGATTTTTCACACCTCCATCAATATCATTTCTGCTCTTTCAGCTGCTGACTATCAGAAGAGTAAATAGGAAACAGACATCTCCTGTATTGTCTTAAATCTGTATTTTTTCATGCTGAGCTTCCATAATTAGAGGCTGACACTCTTGAGAAGTAAGGCCTCTATGTTGGATCTTCAAACACCAAAAAAACATCTACTGCAAAGTCTAATTCTCCCAGGTACACACTGGTTAGTACAGAAATAGGCTTCTTTCCTCAAAAGAAGTCAGTATGTAACTTTGAAAAGACAATGTTTTGCTCATGATGAAATGTTTCTTTAAGATCTAACAGTATAATAATCACCACAAGGTCTGAGCAGCAAATCTGAAGTCCAATTCATTCCAGGAAATTTAGCATATTCTTCACAGCACAGTGACAGTGAGCAGGACATTAGTGGCCTTTCTCACACTGGGAAGTACTATACCCCATGAGTGAGTGGTGGCTTTCCAGGCAAAGCTGCAATTTCATTTGGATTCATACTTTCAAGTAAAATGGAAGTACTGCACTGGGTGCCTAGAGCTCTGTGATTTATGACGCTCTCTGGACAAAGCAAAGCAGAACTCCAATGCTCTTTCTCATGCTGAGTCATGCCCACAAAGACACAGTCTCTGAAAGCCACCAGTAACCACAGATCTCATAAAGCTCACAGGTTGTCTTGTACATCTCAGAAAGAATGATACAATTTTATTTCATCACAAAAGTGTTTTTTTTTTCCACTTGTTGCAATACTGGTGGTAGGAATTTTGTGCACCTTAGAGGCAAAGAAGGAATTCTGTCCATGAAAATTCAGGGAACTAATCTGAAGGACACCAGTTATGTATTCTCATTTGTCTCTTTTTCCTACAGTTAAATAAAAAATAGTTGAAAAAAAAAAAAATAAATATGTATCTTACCTTATCAGTTGGATGTAATTGTCTTCCCTTCATCTGTATCCTTGCTTGTGTTCCTTGCTGAATGCAATCATGATACATCTTTGATCCAGCTACATAAGAAGGAAAGTTTCAGAGTGTTGGACTTGTGTTGTTCAGCCAATAGCAATGCACAAACCTCCACCTTTGCATGATAAAAGTATAACTTTAAACAGGTCTGACCAAGTTAGTCCTTTCCTTGCTTTTCCATTCCTTTCCCTTCCTTTAAGGTCCCTTTCAACTCAAACCTTTCTATGATTCTATGATATTTTTCCTTACATTAGTGTTTGTATTCCAAGTTCTGTTCCAAATATTATTTCCATTATAAATGTCAATCAATATTTAGAGAGTTAATCCTTCTCTAATCAAAGTCCATGGTACTGATATTTTTATTACATGAATTTCAGTGGAACAAAAATAGGACCTGCCTCATAGAAATAAAAAAATGCTTCTATAATGGAAGTCATTCCACTGCTTCCCACTTAAAAAGCAAAACTTATTTTTCTCTTTATAAAGTCAATTATATTTTCTGTGTCTTAGGACAGACTTCTGTAAGCTGGCACCTGTCTTTCAAAGAAAATAATTTGCTCAAAGCTGTGAGCTGACTGTTAAGGACTAGAGAGAACAGTGGATACCAAAACACTGAGATAAAGATTCAATGTTCTGACAAGAGCACTGGAAAATGGAAAAGACAGCAGATGACACAGATATTTAATGACATGGGATTTAGAAATGGTACTTTCTCAGGACTGCTCAGGACTATAAGACCAGTCACTTTTTTTCATAAAAAGCTGAATTTCTTGCTTTCACTCCAAGTTGAAAAGAAAAATAAATTTAAAAAAATAAGTTGCTAGAAACAGAGATATCTAAAACAGTTACAAATTCAAACATATGTCATAAATACAAACTAGAAGCATATGTCATAAATGCAAACTAAAAGAAAAAAGGTGAGAAAAGGGATCTGTAATGAGTAAAAACCAGTTGTCTAGCAATTAATTGCCTCATTTTTGAGGCAGAGGAACTTCAGAGGGAAGAAATATGACCTCTCAATCATATAAAGAATACTTTGATTTCTCAGTACATAAATGAAGTGTGCAAAGGCATTCTATCTGAATCAGACAGGCTCCTGGTGCAGTTGACACATTTGTTATGGCACTTACTTGTTTTGCTTCTGTGTCATAATTTCATTTTCTCCCCATCATCACTTGTCTTGAAAAAAAAAATTAATTGTATATAGGAAGTTGAATTTTGAGTCAACAAGGAATTGATAACTTAGAGCTGAAACTAAGAGATAAAAAGATTTAAAACACATTTGTGCTAAATATCTGTTTAGCATGTTTAAGGAAAAAAAGATGCACTGGAGTTTTTTTTCCCCAAAGGAGTCAAAACAAATGTTACACAGGAGCTTTGTTTTAATGGGATAGATCTTCATTCCTTTTACTCTCTAAAAGGTGTAAAGATAATGATGACTTTATAATTATGAGGATTTACAAATTCTATTAAAGCATTATACAGAATTTACAAAACTGTCAAAATATTAGTTGTATTTGAAAAGAGGGAACAAGTTCAAACCTTAGGTGGCAATGGAATGCTGTCGTGCCTCTAATGACCTCTTTTCATTAACTCATTAATTAGTCATATATTCATAATGCGTGTACAGAAAGCATAAAAGTTCAATAACAGGGATGTTATTCATGACCATCTTTTACAAGCACCAATGAAAATGTCACATGTTGAAATCCATGCATTTTCCCTATCAGGAGATAAATATCTTTCCATGGTTGGATAGTATATTTTGAATAGTATATTCACATGTTGTAAATGTCAGCACCTATATGCAGAGATCATATCTTAGGTAAAAGAACAGAGATATGGTTCTATTCTTATCAGCTACTTGGGGTCACATATGTACTTGTACAGGTATATAGACAAATGTATATATACACCCCCACACACAATATACATGTAATTAACAGAAGCTTATTGGCAAGGAGCAGTTATGGCTCAGTAAGGAAATAGGTTTAGAATCATGTACCAAACATCCAGCCTGTACCTGCAGCATTACTGTACTGTAAATACAAATTCATCTAAATAAAACTTTTTTTGGCACAACAGTAGTTGTCACATGGTAGGTTTTTGTCTCTTGTGAGTCCTAGGTCATCCTCTCCTGCCTTCTTGGCAGCTCTTCCCCTGCCTGCTTGTCAACTGCAGTAAGTGGCACAGAGATGGAAAACAAATTTACCATCATTTGTCAGTGCAGAAAGCATCCTTCTCTCCTTCATCATTTAGTTCTGAAAGAGCAGGTTATCTCCTTCTCTTCAGCCATCCAGGTGAAAAACAACTATTCTTTATGTTACCTTTGTAAATGTTACTGCTGTTTGTAGCCCCCCATTATTACTTTTCTGTAGCAACTGATTGTACACTCATTTAAATGGCATTTTGGGGATGAAAAATAACAGGAAAGCATACCAATGCTTCAAACAAACAGCACTGAACTCTCTAGGCCATATGCACATGGAGCCAAAAGTACCTTCACATTTCAGAATGACAAAAACATCAGTGTTCAGCTTGAAAATTCACTAGAAGATTAGCAAGTTTTTCCACATTTATTCTAGATATTGTTAATCAGCTGCATGTATACCTTTCCTGTATACTTCAGTGAGTATCTCTCCAGGATGACAGCCTGGAATTCAGAAAGGAAACATGATTCATTTGACAACCGGAGCCTCTTTTCAAAGAGAGAGAGGAGCTGAAGAGAACGTTCAGAGCACAACACTCCTGTAAAATATAACTGTGATAAGTAGGACACAATCCTTTCCAGCTGTGGAGAACATGCCCCAAACAGAAACACCTTCCTTACCTGCAGAAGTTACCTGGTTACTCAAGCACTTCTATAATATGTTTCTTAGTGGTCAGGACTGCAGTCCTTCAGGGGTCACAAAAGGGAACTAAAGGAACTATAAGAAAAACATGTTCTCACTGTTCATTATCAATCCTGTCTTTGCTAAGAAAGAAAAAAATCCAGTCTACAGATTTAGTGTCAATGAATTTTCATCACACATATCTCCTCTAGAGATAAAATTTCTCTTATGCAGAATATGTACTCCCCACCACCCTTCCCAAACACCCATTCATTGCTGTAATTTCTAGAGTAGAAGTACCAGGGCAGAACATGTGTTATGGTTTATCCTAAGCAAAACCACATCTTTCTTTGCCTGAAGTAGTACAAGCAGTCAGGAAAAGATGAGACCCTACCTACGTTTATCCAGTTTTGATAGAAGATTAGGACTTCACTCTTTTCTTATTTCTGCATTGTGGTGTTGCTTTAAAAATACATGAGGATGAGGTGGAGCCATACCTGTAACAGTCAGGCTACAGGGATTTTAAAAATGTATTATGTATTGGTCTTATATCCATGCAGATGTTAGCAATGGAATGAAATCCTCCTGTTGCAAGGAGCTTTTGTAGTTGGTTCTTCTACAAATCGTTTGTAGCAACCTAGCTCAGCCTGCTACAGGAACAATGAAAGAAAATGCTTTTCCAAATTAAATATTCTCTAATTCTTCAGTCTAGTTACACATTTTAATTATGAATCTAATGAACTGTAAACGTGACATCAGAATTCTTGCCTAATACCAAGAATTTTGATTTAATTAAAAAATAAAATTATACTAACCAGATACGTTTAAAGATTATAGTGCAATTAAAATATGCAATCAAGCTTGCATAAAATACATATTCCTAGGGTATATTTACACAATGTTCTCTTTGTTTAAACAGAAGCTGCACTAGTTTCTAACACTACTAGAAAACTGGCTGAGAAGCTCTCCTAGCTACTCCATAGATAAAATTTGCTCTGACTCTCTGCTGCAGCAACTTGACTGATGCTTCCATGAGAAAAGCAGATTCCAGTTGGAACTCCTGACAGTCTCTTTTTCATATCTTACAATGTCCCCCTTAGCTTTGACATTCTCACATTTAACATCTCCTGCATAAGCTATTATGAAATGATTGGCAGTTCAATTTGGGCTGAATTTACACTATATACAAAGGGAGGTTTTGTAGCATAGATACTGGGGAAAGTGGAGTGGGGGAAAAAAAAAGAGAGAAAAAAAAAAGGAGTTACTGCCTTGGGCCAATTTAAGCAGGTTTTGAAAAAAAGCAAGTTTAGTTGAAATAGAAAACTAGATGGATTCTACACACATTGTAGGCAAGGAGAGTGTGGCATTGTTTAATCAGCTCTTGCTCAGAATAGTATTTTCAGAAGTGTCTATAAAAAATGCTGAGGCTACCCTGGAGATTTGAGGGAGGGATCAAATGGCAACATTTCCATTAAATCTGAGAAACCATCAAAGTTCTCTCATATTTCAAAAATGTTGCTACAAAACATTAGGCTTAATGGAATAAAAAGTGATTCTTGTGAAGTAACTGGACTGTATACAAGTTGGATTAAATGCACTCTGAAAAAGTTAACTGTATGTATAAAATAGTTATTTAAATGTATATGCCATAAGATGTATGTGCTCTCTGGTGCCTTTTTCATTTAAATAGACAAGGGATTGTTTCATTTTTCAGAACTGCTGGATAACTAAAAAGAGCAAAGATGCACTTGGAAGAAAACTTGTATTAGCTTAATCAATACATATGGATAATAACTCCTTAAGAGATTTATCTAGTTGTTTAAAAGGAAAGAAATATTGTTTGTGGCACAGCTGGGAATGTAAATCTTAGAAGCAGAAGAAAGATATCTGAGTAGGCAGCACAGTCTGATACAGAAAGGAAAATAAACCTTGGACTCTACAGCTTTAGTGTTGCTGTAGACAGTGAGTGTAAAAGGCTAATTTTTAAAAGAGATTAACCACATTCATGTGCCATAATTTTTCTAGACCCACTTTACTCAGCCTTTGAAATGCAATTAATCTTATTTCTAGTGTTTTGCGGCATGAAATCCACAATAAGTGATGCTCTCACTGTTGTTTTTCATTTGGGCTACTTTGTATTGCCATAATTGACAGGACACTGACATGAATATCCTCATAACCCAGGACACTGAATGTTATTTATAAAATGGACATGATGCTCTGTAAGAAAATGTTCTCTTTAGTACAGAAAGTGCCATGGGATTTCATATTCTGAGTCACGGGAAGGTCTCTTTGTCTGGATCTTTTAGATTCCTCATGTAACAAAACCCTCCAACTTCTGTCTGAACACAGAAGCCCACAGAGTGGCTAACAGCTTTATCAGCAGTTTGCCCAGGTCTAATCAAAGCCATGTGTTATTGAGACTGTGCCTGTCAGCACTGAAGCACCAGTAGGTCAGAACAGACAATTTGATTAATTTATTTTTAAAGTGAAATGATAACTCTGTAGATACAAGTATTTACTTTTGTTGAGGAAAGGCATTTCAGTTGTATTGGCAAATTGCCCTGGGGGGCACTTTCTGTTCCAGGGCAATCATTAAAGCCTGCAGCAGCCAGGAGTGACACCTTGGACAAGGCAGATGAGGGAATGGTGTAGCTGGTCACTAAGAAGCAGAAAACTCTTGAGGAATCAAAGTGAAACAAAACTTTAATTGAGAACTAAGCTAATAATCTAAATATAATCTACTACAAAAGGTAGAGAGCAAAAAACCAGTCCTTAAATGCAACACTATAAAACAGTAAATTAAACCCACAAGTGAAAGAGAAGATTAAAAATTTTGAAGAAGAAAGGTTTGATTTTAATAATATTACTTCAGATGTCAAAAATGGCAATAAATTCCTAGCATTTCTGCAAGGATCATCTCCTAAACTAGAAGGTACAGTAAAATCAATCTTTCCATTATCCTTACCTAGTGTCAGTAAATTCACATGCAATAACTGATAGTATTGGCTTAAACACTTTATGCACATTGGGTGAAACATGGAGATAACAGAAAAAAAATGCAAAAAAACCCCACTATCTTGTTCCTAATGTATCATGGCTATTTCTGAAATTATTAGCTTTTTACTGGAAAGAATAAAAATAAATTATGAAAAATTTGTATTTTAAGAAAGTATTTTCCCTGCTTTTGACTATGCTTCTTGATATTTATTTTGACAAATAAAATATAGGAACAACAAGAAGATTACATGTTTAGGATAACAGAAAATGTGAATTTTTCCAGGTCAAGACCATTTGAAATTACAGCAACCTTTGTTGGATTTGTTTTGTTTTTAAAGATTTGATGGGCTGGCTTATCACTTTGTATTACTGCAGACCACACATGTTCCATTATAATCTTTTGTTTGATAGTAATAATAATAGTAGTAACAACAATAAAGAGCTATAGAAATAATTTTATGGAGCTACTGGGCTACTCAAAAGTCTTGGTTAAACAAAATATTAAGCTGATTTTTTTCTTAAGTCTTTAAATAAGTATCATATGTTCAGATAAAAATACTATGGGGAGTACTGACCACAAAGTGTGACTTTAAAAGACACAGAATTTCATGCCCTGGCTCCTATATGGAATCTTTTTTCTCACCAGAACTAAGAAGTACATTATTGCATCATTAACTTCCTGAGTTTTAATAGGAAATGAGTTCATAAATAATTTTAAAATCTGGTCCTTAGGCTTCCAAACCATTCAAATGCTTTTAAAGTGTGACTCTCCAGCTGCATTTAAGAAATTTTCTTCTCTCCATTCACATTCAACTACATTTCTTTCATTTTTATAACAGATTAGAATAAGATTAATTTAATATCTACCATATATTTCTGTAAAAAGCCAGATTTGATCTTAGTCTCAGGTTTTGGAGCTGGCTGCCTTTCTCTGCTGATTATTTTTTCTGGCTGTTTTAGCAATGCAAAGATCAGTTTGTGGCAGCCAGAGAGATAAATTATATGGAACTGGGAATAGCCAGGTTTATTCCTTAAACACCATCTGATCAGCTCACCATTTCTTCCTCCATGTTTTCAAAATAATGGCTCACAGATTCACATAAGCATTATCAGAAGGACTCAGACAGAAGAGCAAAGCAATATCATATAAACACTTTAGAAAAGAAGAACCAGGATAAAAGGCATTAAATCATGAATTTGCATTCTCTAAATGCAAGTCAGACACAGAAATGTCTCCCAACATATTGTATATAACGTGGGAACCTGACTGACATAAATCTCTTTTTGCTTTTATTGTAACATTATCTCTAAGATTATAAAAAAAATAAATGGGAAAATACAAGATGTTAAATGATTTCCATTTCTTTTTCCTTCAACAGCTTGAAATAACCCTTTGTGATCCAAGAGAAATTAATATGAAGAAAATAATGCTGAGAAGTTTTGTCCAGCTGAAAGGGCAGTAAGTTCAACAGCTTTGCAGTTAGAACCACATCTGCAGGGGAGATTTCTCTAGATTGCATCTGGAGGCTGCAGGAAGAAAAGAGAGCATCCCTGGAGTGACTCCCAAAGCTGAGGTGGTTGCTCATACAGCTCATGGGCTACAAGAGTCTCCTCTAGAGTTGCAACCACCTAAGAGGGGCCATTTCATCCTCAGCATCTAACAAGGACAGCACTAATTTACTTTCATGGCTGCCAGGGAAAAGTATGAGAGGAATCAAAATCAGGAAACACAAATGAATGGGTTAGAAAAAAAGAAGATGCAAAATGCCAGTCTTATATGTTCAGGGAGTAATAAAAGCAAAAAAACCCAATCCCAAATGCCAAGAAGTTCCATGTCCTCATACCCTTAATTCTGTCCCTTGCTAGAGCTGAATAATGCCACTGATTTCACCAGGCCATTGCTGGCATGGCTGAGAGCAAAGTGCACTCCTTAGTCTTCTTTTGCCTCCTAGAGTAAAATGACTTTGATACATAACTAATTAAAGCCACTTTTGGGGTAAGTCCTGAAATGGTGGGAGATAACTGGAGACCTGTTCTCTTTGCATGCTAGATAATAGACCTTGCTAGCACTTACTTAAAGCAATAATGAACTCTTTGATCTCTTTAATCACATAAGCCAGAGAAAATTATTCTTGACCACTCAAAGAACAAGTTCCAAATGATTAACAGTCAACTGCAAAAGACTTGTTTTAACCTGATTTGCCCTAGAGACACTGTGCTTTTAGCCTGGAAAGTTTTCCGACCAAAAAAATTCAATTCAATTCATTTTCATTCTAATTTGTTCTATTTCTTTTTCATTAGCTGCTCGCTTGATTTTTATAATACTAAAAGTGACTTCAATAGAGCTTTAACTCAAAACTTTAACAATTGGAATCAACTGTTTCTGATAGACTTTAAGCAAATCATGCTCTTCTGTTTTTAAAACCTTTTCTCTTTCTTCCATCTCCCAAAGCAAGTTATACACCATGTGGGCTGAGAGGAACAGGTTTGAAACTGGAACTAGAAAGTGAAGCTTCAGAAGTGGAGAGCAGGGACTTGGCAGGGGTATTAGATGGGATCTGTATTTGAGGAAGCACAGTCCCACAGTCTTGTCCCTAACAGAGGGAAATGTCAAAAGCATCATATTTGTTAGAAGCAGCAATGGCAGAGGCTGATGCAGAAGGGAAACAGGGAAAAAGAGCTTTTGGTTGAAGAGTAGGAAAAGCAAGTCTTTCCCTTGTCTGTGGCTTAATCCAGTCCAATTTTGCACTGTAGGAGCAGTAAATTATACTGATTGACAGACATGGCTCCAAGATTTCATGTGATTTCTCTCCCACCTCTGGTCAAAAATGACATTTTAGTACTTTGTTCTTCTGCAGTATGTGGGGGATGGCTCCTCTTATCAACCCCTGCAAATACTGAAAACAAAATGGCAATTCCATCTCAGAGTTACTAGGCTTCAGGCTTTTCTTTAATTCATCGTTAAAAAGTAAAGAAACACATAAAAATATTTTAATGGAAATACAATTGTACAGAATAGGAATGGATGTTGACATGGGTAGCTTCAGGTGAGTAAAATCAGGCAACAATTTCATGTGCTCTTTATATAAGTATGAAAACTAGTAGGCTTTCCCTCTGTCCCCCCCAGCCTCTCTTAATATTTTTGAAAGGAAAATAGAGAAAAAGCCAATTAAAAGTGCTGAAGGTTCCTGAACTCATGAAACACAGACTTCTGTTTTCCAGCATCAAAGCTACAGGTAATTTAATGAGTGCAGTCCAAATGCTGAAAGACCAGAGCCTCTAAAGTTCTTTTTGGAGTAGAACATGTACTAAAAGGAATAAAAATTAATTTATAGTAAAGGATTTGTTAGGGGAGTTCAAAGGCATGACAGACTCCTAGCAAGCCTTGGCATATTGCTGCTAAAGTGTGGATACAACTAATAAAACTTGCAGAGATTCATGTAGTTTCATGGCATGAGTTCAGTGTTCCAAACAACTTGGCTTGCTGAGGGCAAACTCAAAGGTGGGTAATTGAAATCTGTGCACCTGTGGAGTAGCACTGAAATAGGGCTGAAATACTGAAATATACTGAAATAACAGTAAAAGCTTTTCCCTTAATCAGACAGAGGAGGGACTTGAATCTGGGTCTTCCACATTCCAGAACTGCACACTAAAATTAGCAGAAATCTGTTCTTCTCTCACTAATCAACCATGAGCAGACAGTCTACTTTGCACAGATGGGCAGTTAACTTCTTTTTCCATTGTGTTAAGAATATTCTCCATGATATGGTAGCAGCTGTGATGAGAATGGTAGATGTCCCCAGTCTATGCTTCATTTAGCTCCTGGATTTCAAAGGCTTTGTCCTGTGTTGAGAGTTAAAAGTCCTTTTCAGCACTGAAGTGTGATCTTCTGAAACACTGTTAAATGCCACTAATATTTGGATTTCTGTATTCTTTTGTATTCTATTTTTATCTCCCTTTTGCCATCAAAATAGGACCTGTTGACTTCTAGAAATCATAAAAAGCTCTATTTCTTATGATTCTTTTGCTTTGGAAAAGGAATTTAAGAAAAATGGTTCAAGAAATAGCAGCAGAAAAGGATCAGGCTGCTAAAATGGCAGACCACACATTTCTGCATTACAATGTGGGTGGCAGAAACGTGACAGTGTGAAGAAGATCTCATTCCTGTCTTGCTAGAAGCATATGTGAAAGCACAATGAAGATTGATTTGTCTGAACATTCTCAGACTACTTACACAGTCCCAAGGAAAGCTGCTTGCATAATGAAGGTGTCCAGGTAAACAGAAGATGGTAGAATTAAAGCATGGAAAAAATGCATTATTTTAAAGGTGCCATTTAGGAGGCTGAATTAGTTGACTCAAGTTTCACCTTATTTCAGAGAGAAAATTTGTTTCATTTGTTGTTGCAAAAGGAATGCTTTTTCTTCGTATCCAAACTACCCTTGTCTGAGTTTCTGAACAAATTCTTTGGAACCTCTGAATTACTTGTTTACAAAACAGGGTAGTATGTTAATGATTGCTCCTTATCTCAGTTGCATTTGGATTTTGCTCATAAAGTCTGAGCAAGTATCAAACTGTATTTACTATAATAGAAGATCTAAATACAGAACTGCACAGGCAACCATTAACTAGATGGCTTATAATATCAAGGAAATATGTGAATAGAAAGAGTATAGGTTGTACTGCTGACACTGAGAAAGTTGTAAGGTGACAGTGCTGTGGTACATGGGTTGGTCACTTCAGGTGGCTGCCTGCAGCCCTGGTTTAAACACCAGCAATGTATTGCCCTAGGTTAAATTGAGAAAGCTATGATGCAGCTGTAAAAACTGGAGGTGTATTTTCAAATGGAAAATTAGAAACCTCACATTTTCCATCTGATAGAAATTATTAAAATTTCAAACACAATATGAAATTATACAATGAAAACACATTTGGTGAGGAGAGGAACAAAGTCTTAAGGCAAAATGAAAATTCACCTGGATTAACATAAAAGGGTTTCCAGCTCTGAATCAACAGTTTCCAAAACAAACTAGCTGAGCTTCTATGTTAATCTAATTTTTATAAATTAATTTCAGTCTTCCAAAGAATTACCCAGTGCTTGGTACAATTTAATGAGGTAAGGTAAAGAATGAAAGTCTCATTAAGGGAAAGGAGTATGCATGAAGCCCTAGAGCCATAAACTTTTGTTTAGATGCCCACAAAAGACAATTCTGCCTTTAATAAACTTCTAATTCCCCTAATTAGGCATCTAACTACCAGACTTTTAAAATACAACATACCCAGCTCCTATGGATAGCTTCTGCCCATGGGTGCAGCGTCGGGACACGGAGCTTTCCTGACAGTGAGGACGTGCAAAGGAATAAAACCTGTCCTAGTTACAAGCATGAATTTTTCTCACTAAGTACTGCACAGTTTAGAACACACTATGGTTGAAAAGGAATTTCAACTGTTCTGAAAAATCTGAGGCTAGTACTTATTGCCTAAAATTTATGAAAACACTCCTTTTGTGTTTTTTCTTCTTTGTGACTTTTTGGTCAAGTTTCTAGAACAAGAAATTTTAAGGGCTGTTGGAGGACATTTCTGAAGCATCTCATTTAAGATCTATTTAGATTTAAGCTCTAGTTAAATTTAAATCCTGTGTGCACCTCTACAAATCTGTTCTATTAGAATGTACTGACAGATGCTTGGAGATGTAAAAATCATGACATTCTTTTTTTGGAAAAATACTATGTAACCGTTCAAAGTGAAAATTAATTTAACAAACAACATTTATGTGGAAAGCTCACAGGGACTGATATTGTTCAGGCTGCCAGTCACAGTGCAACACACAGCTACCTCTGCCTTGGGAACTGGTTAGCCTTTTATCTAAAGTGGCTGCTCTCAGACACTCTGCCTTAGTTCACTGAAACCCATTAGGTGGTTCTGTATTGGTTTAATCCTACTTTAAGTGGACTTTCTCACTCCTTCTGTAGGTGAAAGTGGAAAAAAAAAAAAAAAGGAAAAATAAGAAAAAAAAAGAAAAAAAAAGGAAAAAAAAAGAGAAAAAAAAAAAGGAAAGAAAAAAGAAAAAAGCTCTAGGATATGGTTTAGGGGAGAACTTTGTAGAGTAGGGATGATGGTTGGACTTGGTGATCCCAAGAGGCTTTTCCAACCTGAATGGTTCTATGAGTCTATGTTGGAGCTATGGTATTTTGTTAGGGATGTGAAGCAGAATAGTTTTCATCAGAGACATGTATTGGGCATCCAGCACACTAATCACCTCTTGGATATCAGCTATCAGCTTTGCTATCAAGGCTTGATATTTTGTCATAATAACTTTCAACAAGTTTCATGACAACCCATCATCAGATGTAGAAGCAGGATCCAGCAGTGTTTCCTGCATTCTGCTCAGCCTCCGTGCACATTCTTTCTAAATATTTCACTAATAATTTAAGCTTTATTTTACCTACACTGAAGTCTTTAAGGCCCTCTCCAGTCCAACAGTGATTTGCTAAGTAATGAGTCATACCTTCACCTTTCTCACAATCCTTGTCCTCTTGTCTCCTTGTAGTTTCAGGGCATGATCTAGAGGCTTGTGTATGAACCACCAGACAACTGCATTCAATCACCAACTGGAAAAATAAAAGATCATTATGTCTGTGCATCGATCTTTATCATATCCTGCCCTCAAAATAACCTGTATACTGAATACCATTCTGCTATATGCCAAATGATGTTTTGGAGCAAAGTGTTACTATCTGAGTATCATAAATCATGTATCACTGTCTGGGATCAATCCCACGTATTCCCAGGAGACCCTTGTTCTTGTGAGACAGCATAGCATGGCAGGTACTGTTGGCCACTTTGAAACCAGAAGTAATCAGGCAAGAAATCTCCTGAATCACATTATTCTTCTAAGCAGAAGGTAATAGAGGTCCAGAAGTGTCCTTAAACCAAATGCTTTTCTAAATGTCATTACACAGCAATGACACAATCTTCTCTATAAGAAGGACACTGCAATTTTACTTCACCTATTTAATGTCCTCATTGCCTTTTTCTGTGGTGAAATAAAAGTGAAACCAGGTATCTTGGGTTTTTTGGCATAGTAAACTCACCAAGGAGTGAAGTCGTAAGAGAATTCACACCTTTCACTGACTTAATCTGTGTTCTAGAGAATATTTCAACAAGGAAGGGTGATTATATTATTTAATGATCATAAATGTTTCATAACTCATAGGCATCACAACAGCCTTCAGAGTTTGAGAGTTATTAAGATCAGTCATGGAAAAAAAAATAAATTGTCAGTTTTTACTGATGAAATATTAAATTTATTCTATGGGAAATATTTGTACTTGATTCTCATTCCAAGAATAGCAGGAAGCTAATGAATGACTCAGGAGCTTTTTGTCCACCTTCCCATGTGGAAAATAAAACCATTGCTTGAAGGTTTTCACCCATTAGATAGATAGAAATGCTTAGAAGTTGTTCAAGAGAATACTGTTTTATTTCAATGTCTAAAATATTTTAATTCTCATACATTAAAACAAGTTTTCCTTTCTTTTCTGAATCAAACACTTTTCTCAGAGGTTCTAGCCATTAGATCTTTATCTGTAATAAGCATTTTGCTTTGTAAGCTATTTAGAACTTTCATCCCTAACAAAATGATTACAGAATAAAGGTGATTCTAATAAAATTATCTAAAAAAAAATGGAGTTGCAGGAAAGAGAGTAATTTAGAAACAGAAATAGAATAAAAATAGAACTATTTACTCATTCTGAAAAGGCAAACCCTGACTCACTAGGAATGGAACTTTCTAAAAGGACTCAGCACTAAATTCCATTCCCCTGAAAGTCAGACAAAACTCCTACTCAGTTGATCAGACCATTTCTTCCTACAATAACTGTTGTTGATAACTATTAAAGATAACTTGATACTGTCATTGAGCCACAACAGAAACACAGAACCTTTTCCCTTCTCATGCTAGTTTTTTCCATCTAGTCAGTGCCAGAGATTTCAACAGAACTACCTGTACCATCAAGGTCTGTCAAAGCAGAAGGCTTCTTCAGTTCACCTGGGAGTGTCAAGTGCTGAATCCACCACAGCACAGGAAACATAACATTCCAAGGATATGCTTCCCTCAAAAGTCAAATAGATCTTTGCACCTCAGTTCTCCTTAAGTTTTCCTGTTTCCTGGGTGAGAGTGCCCAGACAAGTTTTACTGATGTTCAGTAACTCTGACACCACAGTAACATGAGGCAGCTCTCCAACCAGACAAGCCCTTAGAGACAGAAGCATCAAGTATAAAAGCAGCAGCTATTGATGGGATCTACACTTCCTGCAAATCCCTGCAGGGGAAAATCTTTCCAGATTCCTGCTGTCTGTACCAGTGATAGTATGTTAATTCCCACTGTTCTGTGTGTGCTTCTAAAACAAATGGCAACTGGGAGGAGTTACTTGTAGGAACTCTGTGACCAGCATATTAGACATTTGGCAAGTTTATATACTGAGTAAAACCAGTTAGGATCAGGAATTAATTGTATTACACATATTTTATCAAAGGCATAAAAATCAGCACTGGGGCCTGCCAGTAAAAATTCTTCAAATAGTACAATAATAATCAATAAAATAATGACTTAGAACAGCAAAGAAGTAGAATTTAAAAAAAAAATGCATCAATAAGTGACCAAATAATTTTTTAAACTTTCATCCTGCCTCAGTGTAACTAGCTCTTCTCTCTATCATGCCTTAAGATAAATCAGGTAGCCTTGATATTTTCTGAATCAGAACACATCAAAGGAAGTCTCACAATTGTACTGTGTGCCAAGGAGATTTCCTGGGGAGCTTTGCAACTACATGTATCTTTCTCAAAATTAAATGAGTCACATCCTTGACTAAACAGACTTGAATAACAGGTGCTATTTTGTCTGTCCAAATCAAACTAATTTCATTATCATACAATATGCATGTGTCCTGTTCATTCCCTTATTCATTTGATTAGTTCCTGCATATTTCTGAATACAGTGTTGAGGAGAAAGAATTGCTTACTTCTACATGTCTTGTTTATTCATTCAATTTAAACAGGTATTCACCAAAAATATATCTATATATATATACAAATATATAAATAAAAAATCATAACTTGAAAAGTGGCTAAAAGAGGAAACACAAATGCCCTTTTCTTACCTCACATGTGAAAAAAGACCAAATAATACTTCCCAGAAAATAATAAAAAGAAGTCACTTCTGACTCCAGGCAAATAGCAAAGAACATGATTGGAAACAGCAGGAAAGATTTGCTCTCCATGCTGCTTTTTTTTTTTTTTACTGCAACCTTTCCTTGTGTACCTGTCCACCCCCACCACGTGGAGATGCTGCTCTAGGGATAGATTGATAGATCATACCTTCCAAAAACTATGGAAATATTCCTAAGGAAAGTTTGATAAGAAAATCAAATCATACCAAAGTTTTCCAGGAAAAAATTCCTAAAAGAAAATTCTTAAAATAGTGTCAACCAAAATTATTGTTATTGTGAATTTATGTCATTGCATTGGGTTTAGTAATTGTGACAGTTTACATGGGGAATGAAGTTGTCTCCAGCTTTTCAATCCCATGTGGTTTACACTGTAAAATATCAAAAGAATAATTTTACCAGTAGATGGACCCAAAACTCCAAAATACTTTTCTGATCCTTTATTCAGTATCACATATTCTCTCCTTATAAGTTCTAAGGAAGTCTTATTTCTGAAAGGAGAGATGTTTTCTTCCTCACAAGCGTTTAAATCAGGATATTAATGTAATGATTTGGCTGTGATCCTATTTTGGGTTTTGTTATTTGTTCCTCCTCCTGCACAGTCTTTATTCTACACAACAATAAGTGAATTTAAAGCCTCTGTTTTCTGTGAAGACTTAGATTCTGTCTGATTTTAAGACATTATTAACCCATAATTTTCAAGGTAATTCTTTGTATTGACATTTTTTTAGTGGACTACAGCCACTAATCTGTCCTGAAATTGTGTCTTTGCTCTGTTTTATAAAGTCAAAGAAACTCCAGAGTTTGCATAACTACTGATAGAAGGACTGCAGCAGTGCAGGAATTTTCTGTCAAGATCAACCTAAACCGCATGTTCTCCCATGTCAGCCCCCTTGCTCCAGTAATAATACCTGGGGAAAAATGAAACACAGACAGGATTCCCTGAGCACTGGTGTCCCCAGGCTGCTCCACAAGCAAGTCAGTACTGTTGGCAGCTGGCATACATCACACTATTTGAACAGCTCTACGCCAGGGGAAACACAACTAGTTCAAAGAAAAAGCACTTTAGGTGAATGAAAAACATCTATTTATACACCTGTTCGAATAGCCTTATTTCAGTGAGATGGGGAGTTTATCATCATCCTCTGTAGTTAAATATTTATGATATATAATACATTTGCATAAATTCATATTAAACTTATAGAGAGATTTTGCATGCAGTGATGTTGCAATTCAAATATGTGTATTTACAAGGCTAAAACCAGCCAGACCCTGGAGTCACTGGTTGGAGAAGGCCAAAGGGGGGTGACATATTAGGAAAAATTGAGAAAGCTTCCTCAAGAGCTAAGATGAGGCTGCTTTTAAGAGATGATGGATAGGACCAAAAGAAAAAATCTTTCCTCTATAAAAGATAATGAGGTAATGGAGCAGACTAGGGAGCAGCCAGTGCTTCAGGTTTTTAAGAACAGGTTAGACACCCATGAGATAACAAAGTGGAGTTCAAGCTATAACACCTGCCTTAGAACAGGGAGAAGGACCAAAGGATCTTGAGATCTTCTCCAGAATTGAGAGTGTAATTTCAATCACTGTCACTGCTAGTCTTTTCATGTTGTGTTTTCTGTGAAAATATTTGTTCAAAGGACAAACAAGACATATATATGTACAGCTCTAAAGTCTTTATGGTCTGTGCAAATTCCATCATTTTAAGTCAAATAAAACTATCATGTAACAAGTCTGGGATCAGAACCAACAAGATACAGAACTGCATTTCTGGAAGAAAGACAAAGCCATTTCTTCATCTTAATCACAAACAGAATAACATATTGCAGAGAAAAACCTTAACAAAGTCAGAAGGTAGCTCTGTCCCCTTCCCATTTATTTCAATATATTTGTTCTAATACCCCAGTATCATACAAAATCACAAAGATTTTAAAAGAGAAAACTACTGTTCTGATGCTGCCTTCTGGTGCTGCTTCAAAGACCTGTCTACATGTTGTCTACTGATAAACTGGGATGATGTCAGACACATACTTGTCTTGCAGTGGAAGAGATTAAAACATTCCTAGTTTCAAACCTTTCCAACTATAGCTTCCTACAGAGCTAGACAGGGGTAGGACTGGCACTTGTCTCAGCTTGTGTAGCTGGTAGACATCAGCATGTTATTGTGTGCTTCTGAGGAATACATCTGCAGTCAGTGTACCAACCAGAGAAACATAACTGGCTTGAAGAACCCTGTCATTCCAAAGCCACATCTAACTGCTGGGCCACCACAGAGGCAGCCTCCATCTTCCCCACCAGATTTCACCAGAAAAGGGTTATCTAGAAATTTGCTCAGGATTCATCTGGCATAGTTAGCTCATCTCCCAGTCTGAGCTCTAAGAGTTTTCCTTCTCTTAGTCAACCCAGAAGATTGCATACTTCCTTCAGCATTTGGCAAAGACTGAGGAGTGGCTGCCTCCTGCCAGGCTCCCCTCTCTTCTTGCAGTGCTGTGGATTATACTCAGAGCAACAGAACATGATTTCTGGAACCTTTTTTATTAGCCTAGCTGATGGGGGCTGATTTCTCTGGCCCCTTGTTCTGTATAGGCATTTGTGACTCTTCCTAAACCCCAATCATTTTTAACCCACTGGCAGAATCTGCACATTTCATGGAAAAGTAAAAGCTTAAATATATTAAGTTGCTTCTAGTTTAATAAAAATGGGTGTATGAGAAGATGAGGGAGAGGGCCTTGGATATTTGCAAGTTTAATCATAACCTCTTTTTCTTTCTCTTTTTCATTGGGCAATTTCTGCACTCATAGTAGCTTAGTATGTTATTGCAAGATTAATCTGGGGTCAGTAGTTCCATAGCTCAAGGTGCAGCCAGTTCTTAACTTCCCTAAACTGATACAATTGCTACTAATTTGTTTTATTTGCTTTTTAAGTAAAAAAAAAGGCTATCATTTTTCATGTTTGTTTTTTTTTTTAACTGAATACAAATATAATTTAGGGGCTGAGCTCCACCTCTAAAGAAATTTTTATTTCTTTAATTGTTAAGGAAATTAGCAAAGTAAAAAAAAAAAACCAACAACAAAAGTCTCTGGGCTTTTCTGTCTGCCCTGCACAGCTCTGTCTGTGTGACCATCATTTTAACTTGAAGGGAGTCTGTCTGGAAAAGAATTACACATAACTCCTGGAATAATGCTGTGTTGTCTGCTACAACAGCAAAAAGCAAGTGAGCAAAATCAGAAACAGAAAATACCAGTGAAAACAGGATCTTTCCATGAAACTGGAGGGTAAATTGTATTAAGTCACATTTAAGGATGTTTAAAAGTGGATACAGCACAAGTGCTCCTTAAACCACAGTTCCATGGAAATTAAAACAAACAGTAACATAAATGGTGCTAATGACTTTATTTTCAATACTCCTCTTTCTGCAGCTTTACACAATGCTCAGCCTGTACTCAAACAGTGAGTAAATCAAAGCAAGAAAAGTGAATATAATAGGTCCATTAAAAGTGTGCTGCTAATGTATCTTTATATAACTTAGAACAGTACCATTTCTATAGAAATAAGGATAAATATAATATGTCCTAACAAATTGTGATAGCTGATTTTAACAGGTACTTAGAATATTTGTTTAGATCAATATCCAGTTAAGAATCTAGCTATTCAGAGTCTACTCTTTGGTTTCCCTTAAAATTACAAAAGCAAAAGCTATTAGTAAATCTTATTAGTTTCATGCTGGTCTCTTGAGAATTTTTCCACCTGACCACTCTGTGTCTCTTAAAAGATAATTTTAAACACAGTGTGATATTGATTGTTTCAAGGCACTAATGTGAACTGATCAAACACAACCAAAGAAAATGTTACTGTGTACATAGTCAAATGGAGGACTAAGATCTGTCAACATCAGAGGTTAATAACTTCCACTTTACTGTACAATTAACATCTAATCAGTAACTCAAGCAGTGAATGGAGCCCTGCTTACATTTGTAATCATGTGGACTCTGGGTAATGTTACAGTGAATTTGCTGGAGAAACATCAGTAAAGTATGAACTTCAAAGAATTCTGTACCTATATTATCCTGAGGTGAGGAGGAAAGAAAATAACTCCTTTTTTTTCTGTCTTTTCCTTCATTCTTTGTGTTGCTTCTGCCTAAATGACTAATGGTCAGGCAAGACCATATGTGATGATTTATTTTATGTACTGAATAATCACAGAAGTTGAAAAGTGAGACTAGAAATAGTTTCTTCACTGAAACAGCTAGCTTCCTAAAGTATAACCTTTCCTAAATACTCATTAAATACTACTTATTAAATACATATTTAATGGAAAGGTACTGAAAGTTGCAATGTTGAATGAAAATTATGAAATTTTCTCTTTCAAGAACCTGGAATATCTCCCCATCTTTCCCTTCCCATGATGAGTTTTTAAGGCATAACTTCAGTCCTCCAACATCAGTCATGTTAGGCAGGAAAAGAAAGCCAGTTAGGCTTCAATATTGTACCCATAGTTAGTCTGAACTTTCAGTTAAGGTATTCAAAACTAAGCACCACAACTAATTCCTCCTTTTCTTTCGGTTTTTGTTATTGTGCCTAGATAAGAGATGGAGCATGGCTGGCTGAGTCCTCCAGAGGAATAAATGCCTCATACGTTTCTCCTGCCTCTCCTCAGCGTGTAAATGTCAATTGACATAAGTGGCCTGGTGCTGCCTGCTAATTAGGCCATCACTTCTACACTTTAGCCAGATCAGTGTGATAGCATGAACCTAGTTGCAAAAAGAATCTGTGAATGTTAAAAAATCTGCAGTTCATTAAAACTACATATAGTTATAACAAAAATATTTTTTGTTCAAACCAAAGGGACATCACTATTTTCATTTCACAAACAAAGCTTCAACATTTACCATCATATTGTCTTAGGATAATTGTTTTGAGGAATGATATGAACAATACATCACTGTTTCATAACTCCTCCTGACTATCAGCCCCTTGATATGAGTGATGGCAGCAACACTACACAGTCATGCAATCTCTGTAGTAATAAGAAAAAAATATTTTACAAATGTCACGAGAGAGAATTAGAAGACAGAGAACGATTATGCTGCAGAATTAACAGTCTTGGTACAATCAATGAGAAAAAAATCTGCCCTGCTTTCTTTATATACTGACAAAATTATTTGTCTGCTATAATTTATGCTTTTGAGAACTGAGCATTTACCTCAGCTGGGTGTAACTCAAAGTGTACCAAAGGGAAAGGAAAGCTGTCACTGACTCTTAGAGGTTCAGGATCAAATGCTAATTTTATATATATACAGTAGGAGAACAAAACTGATTTCACTATCAAATACAATCATCTTCTCACCTCAGGAACATACTGGGGTCAACACAGCTATATGGGTTCTGTCAGAAAAAACTTCACAGAACCATTACAGTTGCATTACATTATATGACTCTTCTTTGAAGTTTCCATTGCATGTGAAAAATATATCTCCTGGTTAGAGAATCTCCAGCCTATGAGAAACTACATGTTTTGTGTTATCCACATATTTATGCCATGCATAATATGTTTGTCATACTATCACAGCATTTTCATGGGCAGTATCACAGGATTGTTTGCAGAAAGCACCACTATAAAAGCTGTGCAGTTTTCCTGCACTTTAGCTGTAATGAAATTAAAAGAGAATTCAGGGCCTATTGCAGCACTCAGCACACTCACAATCACTATACCAATTAATTTTTTTAAAGAAGGAATGGTCTTATGTGTATGTCAGCAGCTTCCTCTGACAATATAGAAGTGAATTTCATCTCAGTAAAGAATTCTCTCCAACAGTTGCTACTGTTCACACTTGAAGGATGTTTATTACCAGGAAATGTGAAGCATGCTAGCAAAGGGAAATAGCTAATGTGACATAAAAGCAAAACTAGCATGGTGACCTACTTTTGTTGTTCTGCTGAATGAAGTTATGTTTCCTCTTGCCTTGAGAGACTGTGAATATCATTACTTACAGTACCAACCATATTATGTACTTACCTTCAATGCAAGATCAAAGCACTGAGGTAATCCAGGGACAGCAGTACTGAGCTGTAGTGAGTTGCACACAACCAAGCCCTGTTAGGAGTTCACTACATATAAAGGAAAAAAGAAAGTTGTTGCGGGTGCAGTGGAGAACATTGGAAATATCAGAAATAGTAAGCCTGAGGAAGGAAAACTCATTCTTGTAGGAGCTCCAGTTGATTCCCTGCTGACTGCCAAGGCCCACTAACTCTCCCAAACTTTACCAATGAGGAAAGAGAGGAGAGGCTAAATTGCTCAGGTGATCACAAGGGCAGGTGTCAGGCAACCCAGTCTTTTAATTGGTTGTGTTAAGAGAAACCAATAAGCAAAATATTAGCTTTGTTTTGGAAACAGATCCTTCTGATCACTCAGTTGGCCATGTATATGCAGCACTAATACATACCTATCATCCCTCTCAGTGGGGGTCTATGTATCCTCCACTCTCACCTGTAAAGATTTTTAGGGTCAGGAAATTCAGACAACCTTGCTTCTGCAGCTTGGACTATCTTGAGCCATTCACTGCTATGAACTTAATCTTTACTAGGAAAAGAAGTTTTTAAAATGAGGTGGGAACTGAATAAGATTATAAAAGAATAAAGTTTACTCTACGATGAGCCCAGAGTTCCCAACACTATACTTTGTGAACATTGAGGTATTTGTTATTCAGTAACCTTTAGTGCACTTTCTAGTGTAAAGGACATAAAATATCAACCAATGCAACTTCTTTTTTTTGTTATCTCATATGACTGCATCTGTCAAAAAGGCTAACTTACTGATTAATGGACTCCAAAGATATTCTGGGAAATTGTGTTCAACTTATTGATCATTTTCTGACACTAAAGTATTTTTTTTT
>NW_009952151.1:1806114-1823814 GCF_000747805.2 Chaetura pelagica | reverse complement strand
TCATGGTTTAAACATACATAAAGTTGTTAACATAGCTCAGCTAAGGCTTTGTGACTTGTCATCAACTTTATCTGGTGAGTAACCTTAAAGAAATGGAGGTCTGCTAGTCTTTGTTTTACAGAGATGAGGTATAATTTACAGTTCCAAGATTTTGAAGATTTGGAAGCCACTTCATTTAGTGCTTTTCTGACAATTCTGAGTGAGAAAACCAAATGCCAACCAGGAGGTGCCTGTTATGCCCACTCAAATAGCAAAATAACCTCTCAGATTTTTGTTAACTACAGGTGTAATTGTTACCTTGCCAAGACATAGCTGAACTTTCAAACAGTGGATTTATCCACATTCAGCACTTGACTGGACCCAGTTTTATTTCCAAAGCTGACTGGGAGCAGGTGGTTTTGTCTTGCATGTCATTTTTATAAACTCAGTATACTCAGTATACTCTCTATACAATCTTTACTTCTTATTTAATAAAAAAAGGACTTCCCTGAAATATATTGGCCTATAGGTCTTTTTCACCAACAGCCATCACTACAACTACTACAAAGCAATTTCAAATTACTTTGAAAATACAAAGCCATGTCTGAAATCTTCTAAATCAAGGATTTTTCCAAGGTATTAACAACATTCAGCTTCTAAAGTGGAAAAACTAAATAAGTTGTCAAAAGAATATGAAATTACAACAATTAAAAGTGGTGTTAGAGTCTTGGGAAACTTTTTAAAAGTAAACAAAATTACAGACATTCTAGAATCTAGATTTCTGAGGAGTAAACTTGACCTGTTTCAATTACATAAAAAGAAAGAGCCCTTTAGTTTTTATTCTCATAGTGAAAAGTATATATAACATTGAAAATACAGAAGAAGAAGGAAAAAAAAGTCTTTAAATTGTCTGTTTGGTGCAAGATACATTTATCTTTTTTTTGTGGGTTCCTTTTCATTCTCATAGTCCCCAGTTAGCAATGTAATTAGCTCTTTGAACATGGGCCCAAATTGAAAGGCCTTCATTCACATTGTTAAGTATGCAAATACTCACTTTGGACAGAGCAGAACATCTTGAGTGCTGAAAGTTAAACAAAAGCACAACCAGAAGATTCTGCTTTACATCTGTATAGTTGAACACGCAAATCTCCATGAGACACACAGTGCAAACTCACACCATATCCAGGGCCCCCACTTCTCTCTTTTTGCTAGAACAATGCTTTTCTGAGCCCTTTCCCAAGTCTGGCTGTCCAGTTTAAAGTTCTGAAACATTCAAGAGAGTTCTTCCTACTCATTTTAGCAGTGAACTACAACAGTTGACCCACCAGAAGTGAACTCTGTCAGCTAATGATTGCCAAGAGAACAGGAGTAAACCAAGACTAATGACATTAGACAACAATTGCCAGATAAATGCACAGCAAGCAAAGATAAACAATGTCAGCTTGAAATGGTGACATGATCAAAGGCAAACAATAATGAACAATGTCAAACAGAGATTGCCAAAAAGATTAGGATGAGCAATGTTCAGCCAGCTTCAGTAAATAAAGATAAATGACAGAAGACACTGATTAATGAGTGAATGGACAAATCATGGGTAAGATGTTGACTAGGCAAGATAAATTATATTTTTAATATTTTAGTGGTTTTTTGTACATAACATACAATACAGCTCTGTGGAGCCCTTATGGATTCTGTGTGTTGAGTTTTCTTTAAAAAAAATCACAGTGGGAGAGGGGAAGTTAGTACTTCCCATTAACACTTTTTAGAAACAGTATCTGTAAAAACTAAGAACTGTGAGAGTAATAGCTGTGGAACCCAAACAAACAGCACCTGACCTCTATCATTTGAGTAACTGATTCTCTGCTAGTCAAATTCTCTGAAATGTTGCCCAAGAAAAGCCCGGCGAGTCGACTTTTTTATGATAGAAAGGGAAATCTGGCATGACTTGCAGCTGGACTGTTTTGTCATACATTATAAGTAAACTATTCATAGTTACTATTCATAAGTTAACTATTCATGACATGCTTGCTTTGATAGACATTCACTTGTTCACCCTTGCACATCAGCTTTCAGAAAGGTTACTTCATAGCTTTCTGGAGCATTATGCAGCAGTGTTAGGGAGTTTGGGATGATCTTAAGGAAACTCAGCAAATCTCCCCATCACAGACTCAATAACTCGTAATCAAATGGAACTAAGAATTCCGAAGTAGTGAGCCTTGTGCTAGCTGGATAACTCCATTGCTCTGAAACCTGAGTAGAGCAATGTACAACATGAACAAAGGCCTAGACATTTCCAAGTTCCATGTTTAGTTCACCAAGGAAAGTGGGGTTAGAAACATCAGTGATACAGAAGAGGAGGCTAATTCACTACACAGGCACAGGCCTACAGTGGTATATCACAGAGCTCTAGCACAGTCACGAAGGTGTAACAACAGTCACAACCAATTTGACTAAGACAGCACTGAAATAAATACTCACTAAAAGGAGAGTAAACAAGAGAGACAACAGCCAGCTGTTGGACTGAGAAAGGACCATCTGAACTTCACTGCTGAATGGTTACACTACTGTTGAGAGATACTGAGGGAAGAAGTAATTCAAGTAATTATTTCAAATGAGAAGACTGAGGTCTAAATTTTGTGCTGCCATATTTAAGAGGAGAGAGGAGAGGACATTTGCATTAGCAAAGATTTACTTGACACAATGAAGTACCAGTATTCATGTAAAGTATTCATCAATTTACTTTCAGTCTTCATCTGGTCTTCTGAATGGCATTTATCAGTCAAATCAGCAAGAGGAGAGAGGGAAGGATGCCACACAAAAAGCATGACTGTGTGAGAAGTCCTGAAAAACAAGTTCCTACCTTCCTCACTCTCGAAATATAGATGTGCTCAGAAATATTCAGGACCAATGGAACAGCTACATTCCTCTTCCACAGTTGTTATGCCATGGTATGTTTTGTTGTTCTTGTATTTTGTGATGATAATGAACTTCCAATGGATGAAAAAAAAAAAAAAAAAAAAAAAAAAAAGGGTTGTAAAGAACCATAATTCTACTAAAGTTATAGTAAATGGCTGAAGACATTTTAGCAAACAATTATTCAAATGGTGGATAAAAGCTATATGAATATTCAAACTAAAACACAAAATCAAAATTTACAAAGTAGGAACTAAGGCTGGATGAGGTTGGAGGCATGATTCTTCTTAGGTGTCTAAACTGTAGGCACCTATATCCGAACCAGCTGACCTAGCTGTCACAGTCAGCAGAGGAAAATCAACATGCCTGAGGGCAATTAATTTCACTCTGATGAGCCCTCTCTGTTTGTCAATGACAGGAGCTCACAACGACCAGTTTAGATGTAGATATCTAACTTTTACATGTCTAGTGAGAGAAATTTTCCATAAGGCCTTTGAGACTTGAATATGGCAATTCTCAGCTTAACCTTTACAAAAACCTTAGTAAGATGAAACCACACAGTAAGTTCATGCTCACATTTTCAACAGCTTGAACGTGGAGTTCATTTTGCCTGGTTGGCTGAGCAGAGTCCCTATCCCTGTTGGCAGACAGCTCTATGGAAGGGGTCATGCATAGAGCATCAAATATTATTCCCAGTGAGAAGTTTATAAAAAGCATCCTAAATGCCAAGTGAAAACTCCTTTCAGTGAATGGACAACTAACAATTTTCTTTAAAATTCATCATGTGTTCAGTCAATTCAACTCTGGTAATATGATGGTAGTTTGAGACACAAGAGGAACTCTAGATTCAATGCCAGCCACAATGCTGGACTTTGAAGGCTTCTAATCTGTCCTTACTGTCCTAACTACAAAAAGGAGTTACTATCCAGAATGTGCTGTTAAATATCTTACGCACATCTCAAGAAAAAGAAATCCCAGCTTTTAAAGAGTAAGTCATAAATTCGCTTCATTCCAATGCAATGCAAATCTTTCATGCTCACATACATTCCTTGGATCATATTTCACACCAAGTGGCCTTTCCTTTTCTGCTTCTTTACACAATATTTGTGGGTAATCCCTTAAGAATGCTTGAATGAATCATGCTGAAATGCTTATGAATATCTCTTTTCCTCTTGCTTATTTATGGTGCAAGCCTCTCTTTATTGAGAAGTTACAACTATCTTAGCTAAGCAGACATCTGTGAATCCAGCCCCTTCACTGTAGCTTTTTTTTCATTACATTTTCCTCTAGATGTGCCCCACCTTGAATGGGGTCAAGATGCCAGTAGGAATCTGACAGCTGATTTTCACTTGGTGTAAGACATCCTTATTGCAGTAAATTGGCAGCTAGCAGAGAATCTTCCTCATGAAGGCTGCAGTTTATTTCTTCATTGGAACAAAATCATCAGATGATGCCATGCTTATCACTGTTCAGGTTGAATTGAAGTGGCCTGTTACTCTTCTCTTTGTTTTAATGTCTGTCTTAATAGGTGCCAGATGGCTACCATAAAGAGATTTGCTCTCTTGTGCTGCTGAGTTTAGATATTTTCTTAACTTCATCTGCATTATTTATGTATATATAATTGCTAATTATTAGAAATCAATGGACCTTAAGGTTTGGAGTCAGATCTTTAGCTGTACCTTCAATGAAATGGATGTTTGCATCAGCTACAGATAAGTTGCTGCATGGTGTCTTTAATCTTTTTTCTTTGGATGGCTAGACTAAAATAAGATAGATGCTTTCAACTGTGTTTTGAAAGAAAAATCAGTGTGAAATTTCATCATCTGTTTCCTCATAACCTTTGATAACTGAAATGGACTTCAGTGATGTGTTACTATAACTGTGTGCAAAAGCATTCATGATGGGGGGAATTTAAAAATTGCTTTTACAAATAAGGAACTTTGAAATTCAGTTATAGCATAGAGACTACAATTGGTACAAGTTTACAGACTTATTTTACAGAAGTATGCCAACTTGACCATTACAACTTGCTAAAGCAGTATTTTCCAAAGCAACATTACACCTCATTCTGGAAGATTCTTTAATTAATTTGAATGGTGAAGCACTGCAAAAGTAGAAAACAAAAAACATGCTATGCAACATTTAACTCCACTGAGCCATACAGCAGCATAATTTTTACCACCTTCTCTATGTTCCCATTGTGCTTAATTCTGTTACTTGTATTAGACTGCAGATGTCACTGTCTTTTCCCCACAGCTAAGACTGTTATGCAGTGTAGTGTAATGGCCAGGATATAAGCCCCCAGATCTAAGATAATTCACTTGTTATGGGAGGTTAAAAAAGATTTTGTTCACATTACTATGGAACATTTCTTTTCAAACACATACCAGTGACTGAGGTGTCAATTCAAAGCAGTCCTTTGCAGAGCTAGTAAGAAAATTAGAAGGAAAAATCTAATTTCAGGAAATGTGTAAAACTGCATAGAGAAAAAACCCTCAATTTTTAGAGAATTAATTATATGCAGGTGACTGAAATTCTCATAGACACTTGACAACATTGGACAGAATGGAATCTCATTGTTCTGTTGAAATTCCAAAACACAGCAGCCAAACATTCAAGGGTTTGGAGAAAAATCTACGGACCAGGTGCATGTTACATCTCTTCCAACTTTGTATTTTCAGATC
Organism: Chaetura pelagica; assembly: GCF_000747805.2. Lineage (NCBI taxonomy): Eukaryota > Metazoa > Chordata > Aves > Apodiformes > Apodidae > Chaetura > Chaetura pelagica. The sequence continues at coordinate 1,818,238 of NW_009952151.1, read as the reverse complement.
AACCTTTCTGATCAGAGCACAGAAGTGCACTAGCACACAGCTACACCTCCACTCGCCACCTTTGCTTCTTAGTCAGGATGTTTCTTCCTATGAAGAGACTTCTAGCTAGTGCTGAAATACCAGTCACATCAACAACTCTTTTGTGTAGCACATTTCCAGGGGAAAATAAATAAATACATAAATACTGGGGGAAAGGGAGAGTGCAATCACCATAATCATGAATTTCTCAGCTTTGTCTACTGGTCCCAAGCATTATTCAACCCTTTGCCACTAGAAACTATTTTTTAAGGAGAGATACTGCTGATCTCTATGCTGAGTACAGGATTGCATTCTGTCAGACTATAGAAGGACTCATTGGCACTCAATGCTGTAGGTGGCATTTGGGAATAGATGTTTCTTTAGAATGAACAGGAGAAAGAAGTAATAAGTTTATCAGCAGCCAACAAAGCACACATACTGTGATGATTAATAAGCATTTGAATGGAGAACTGTTCTTTTTGCCATTAAAATTTGTATTACTTACATCACATTTTTCATCCAAGTCTTCTAATTGCACTACAGTTTGTGATCATTTAATTATCTGCATTTTCTTTACAAGATGGCATCTTGAAAACATACTGTTTCTATTAGAGTACTTCTTTACTTTCACAGGTAACATAGCAAAAGGGGTTTCTCCTTGAGGAAATTGGTTTCCTGGGGGGTTTTTTTGGCCAAAAGCAAATTCCTGTTGTGATTTAAGGTTCACAGGAAAAACCTACAATAGCTTAATTACAAATTCTGTGTGATACTTTAAGACACCTTAAGCACCTGCTCTACTTGCATTTTTTTATTTTACTAGTACAGCCTTAACAAGAGAAATAAATCCTTACTCCACATAAAGTGGGTGAGGTTCTGAGTGGAAGTTTCTTGTTAATTCTGCTTGTAACCAAAGAGAGAAACAAGGAAATAGATACCTAAAAAAAAGGGGAAGGGTGGCCATTACACTGGGGCTCACATGATGGCATACTTGAACTCACTTTTTGAGGGGTCACTTCTTCTTGAGGTAAATGACATGGAGAGGGTTTTCTTTTTTCAAATGTTGTTTATCCTGCTTCCAGTAGGGGATTTTGAGTTCCAGCAGGTCTGTTTTGAAGGAGAAAAAAAACAAAACAAAACAAACAAAAAAACCTGAGTGTTTATAAACCATAATGTATACTGGGTTTGTTTAGGCTCATTCAGATGAATAGTGACTTGCTGCTTTGTTGAATGTCATCTGTTTACTAGAGACTTGCACTAAAGCAAATTTAAACATCCTGGGAAATCAAGTTCTATGAAAATGACACTTTATCCAAGTAACATGTAATATAGTTCTTTAAATGGGATAATTATGCATGTATTGATTTCTATCTTTCATGCATGTATTAAAAAAAAAAAACAAAAAAACAACACAATGAAATATAGGAACAAAACATTGCTCTTAACATGACAAAATGAAAACTATCTCAAAATTATATTAGTGACAACTTTCTTTTTACCTGTGAGCTTTTCTTTATATGCTCAATGCATCTTAACAATGATTGTTATCATATTTGGCTGGAGATCAATTGATTTGTCTGCCACACTTTTTGTAAAGCCCAGGAGTTCATGGAAAGGTTTTTGAGAGAAGTGGGAGAATAACTGTGTGTGATAAAAATATACATACAGCTGAATAACATAATACAAAAATAATCTAGTGAACTCAATTCCTAACAACATAATAAATTTTCTTCACATTGGCAAATACTAAAGGCATGCAAATATGAAATATTCTTCCGGACACTTTTATTCTTCTCACAGCACCATGAGTACTTGCACCTTTCTAAATACAATACTATTCTTTGAAATATCTGCAATTATAAAGAAGGGCAAGATTTAATTAAAGAGGCAATTATCAAGCAGTAATACAGTCAATATCCCTGTTGATGTGGGGTTCCAGATTTTGTATATATTCATTTTAGGCAGCTCTGATAGCAAGTCTGTTGCTGATGGTTATGCCAGTCATGACTGAGCCTCTTTTCCATTGCAGTCTTATAATCACAACAGATGGTTTGCTTTTCAGAGTAAGAGGTACCACAAAAAAACAATGTGTCACTGTATTTTTTGCTTCATTCTGTTGTTTTGGTTTTGTGGTTTTTTTCAAATAAAAGGAAGGACTAACTTAAACACAAAAGCTCTGTTATTAATGGAAAGGCCTTATAGAAACCAGAAATATATTGCTTGGAATCTGACTGCTAAATGTAGAAAGGTATCCTAGGTCATAATAACAGTCTACTGCTGTAACATGTATTTAGAGATTAATTTTATATTATGAGACCATAAATGTAGAGTAACATTTTCAGTCATATCAGACCATTAGAAACCAGAGCTTTGGATCCACTGACGAAACCTTAGTGTAGTCAGACTAATCAAGAAATCAATGCCAGTCTTACCTTGGGGCTATTAGATCCTCTGACTTTAATTTCCAGTAAGATAATATTAACTCAATAAATTAACTTTCTTTTTTGTTCTTTTGAGGAAATTAAAAACATCCTCTACGTACAAGTAAAACCAAAATAAAGCTCCTAAAACATGTATAGGGAAGAGTGTCAAGTAAGAGAAGAGGCGCTTGTGTACTTGAATGCCTTGGGAGGACTAATCACAGCCTTGGAGCTCATGAGTTCTTGCTCACAGTGGACAGGCTAGACAAAGGATATTCATTGTTCAAGAGCAAAAACACTCAGCATCTTTCGCTACAACATACCTGCATTTAAAGTAGAAAGGGTTTAATAAGATATGCAGAGTTGTTCTGAAGGAACAGGTGGGAAGCCAATCATATTTTCTTGAAGATTGTATGGAAAACCATTTTACTTACTTACACAATTATCTGAAGGAACATTTTTTTACTAACTAAAAAGAAACATAGAAATGTAGGAATTAACAAATGGATGAGAGGAATGATTCATTTGTTCAGCACCCTATTTACCAGAATGGCCAGTCCGTGGCATTTCAAGCAGAGATAGAAAACACACTGCATTATACAGGTGTGGAACACACTGTGTTCTGTCCACAACTGCCTCTTCAAACATTTGTTGGCCTGATGCCTGTGCTCAGTTGTTCATAACTGTTGGCTATTCAACACTTGAAAAAGCCAGCTCAGCACACTTTAGGTCTCTGATTTATTTCTACCACCCTCTAAATATAGTTTAGAACTGGGGGTAAGAGAGGACTGCAACTCCTTTTTCTAATATTGTTGCTCCCAGCAGAAGGGAAATTTACATTTATAACGCTTTTCTATTCTTTATTCATTTGTACATTTTTAGGGGAAACCCATTTTTTACAAATTTTCTAAGTCACATATATGTTAAACTTTTAGTTCAAGATAGGTTAGAGAACAAGAATTTGAACTGTGTACCTGGTTGAGGGAGAGGTGATTGGCTTAAAATGGATAGAGAACAAAGATACTATTCATTGCTAACTGAAAGTGTAGGACTCTTGTTTTCAGTTTAATTTTTCAACATATATTCATTTTTATTAGGGGTATTTACATATAAGTCAAGATTAAATACTGATTAGACAGCAGGTGTAAAACAAAAGGAGACCTTAAAGAGAAAAAGCACTGTGATGCAGAAGGCAGCCAGAGTATTTGTAACCTGTGCTGAGTAATTTACATGAGCTGTCCTGAGAGTTGTTAAATGCAGAGTTCTGGTGCTAGTAAAAATTTCATTTTTAAATCCAGCCAAACAAATGTTACCCTTGCTGCTAATATTTTTAATCCCTTTCTCCTGCTCCTGTAGCTAAACATTGAAAGTAGGTCATGCTGCAGGATTACCTGTTATGGATTCTCCATCACAACTGGAAAAGGAATAACTGGCTCAGCAAATGGACAAAATTAACTAAAAACAATTATAAGATGTGAGGCTTTCTCCAATGCAAATTAATACTGAACTCACAGAAAAAATAAACAGGACAAAAGCTCTAACAGAGAAATTGATAGAACTCTCCAAAAGTTGCAGGTGTTCATTTCCAGGTGAAAACTTGAAATCAGACTTTGCAGACACTACATGGCCAGAGACCATAGTGTTAAACTTCATATATGAAGCACTAATGGCTGATATAAAACCTAACTAAATTATCTCAGCCACCTGGGAACTGAATGATTAGTCATCTCTAATCTGGATATTTTAGAAACAAGCATTGCAATAATTTTTCCATGACTAGGCTTAAGAATATCAAGCAATGTAACATCAGTCACCACTTTACCTGAGACTACGGACTCAAGACACAAAGAAATTGTTCTTGAATTCCATGCATTCTTTAAAAATGTGTTGGATCATATCATACCAGTTTTCCTCGGCATACACTTTTTGATATTTGCTAGTCCAAAGATGCATGTTAGACAACATACCTGGGACAAATCAATGCCACTGTGTGAATGCCAGTTAATTATATATTTTTAAAGATGTTTATCCATATATACACACATATGAACATACATTACATAGGCAATGTCCTGTGTATTATCTTCACATGCAAGATAGGGGAAGGATTATACTTAATGCTAGGGAGAAGATAGATTACTGACAGATAATCCCCCATCTGGCTAATACACACAATCTAAACACTGTATCATGTGATAGAATTCTTCAGAGTTTTACAGTGACTCCATAACTTCTAAAATCTTCCAGAGTTATACCAAGCCTAGTTTAGTTACTTTAAATGTAGTTCTACTGGTTTATCTGTACTTTCATTTCTATAGGGGTGTTTTAATGAAGGGATGATTAATGAAGGTAAAGAAGGAAAGGAAAAGATGAGTCAGTATTTTGAGAACCTAAATTTCAGGCTCTGAATCACTGCCCATTATTCATCACAGAGTTTCAGTGTAGACCCTCTTCTGAACTTGTAGGTTAGAAAATGTCAAAAAAATGTATCAGTGTTTAGAAGAATGCAACAAAGAGGGAATCAAGGGCTGGAAAAAAGGCACTGGAATCCTAAAAGTTAGCACTAGCTCTGAAAGCAAATTACATCATGTAACCAACTATTATTTCCGTGTGGCATTGGTGATCTGAGGACCACAGTCATCAAATTAGCCACAAACTATTATCAAAATATTCTGTTAATATAAGGAAATCTGCTGTGCCACCTGGTGAACATTTTCATATGCATGAATCTCTTTTGCTGTATTTATCAACACAAAAGGCTAATTCAAGTACTCTTGGCAACTTTTGTTGATGCTTGCATTAAGACGTGAATAGTTGCAATCAGTAATGACAGAGAGAGAGAGAGAGAAACTCCACTTCTACCACTACAGAGAACTGGTCTTTTGTCATCACATAGCTAATGTGCTCATTATTTTTCCATTTCAATTTTAGAGAAAGTGAAAAAAAAACATTATTTGTGGCATATGGCAAATAATCTACAGGGATAATACATGTGATGAAAATTTCACCTCATTTTCAGCTCATGAATTGACCATGATCAGTCATGACTGATGATCCAATTGCAATTAGATTATCAAACTTGATCATCTAAATACATTATTTTTTTTCACTGAACACTGAATAATTCCACTGTATGAATCAATCTGTTGAAAAGTATTCATCCTAGAAATGTTCTTTGTAATTTCCCTTTCTACAAGAAAATCCATGCATCTGGGGAAAAAAACCAGGAAGCATGCTGTCAGACAAGATAGACAGGAGGTCTGTGCAACAACTGTGGCTGATTCTTTTTCATAACAAGAAGACACAGTTCATTACAGTTAGATCATTATCATACTAGAGAGCTGAGTCCTCCAAGAAGTAAATAGTTGTTTATTACATCTTGGAATTGCTTATGGAACAGTTCTTCAGCTTGAACCAGTTCCACTCCACAACTGAGGGGATTAATCTTATGAACCTGCTCTGCTGAAATATAAGATGTTGCACTTCCTTCAGCAGAGAGGCACCCAGACAACTTTATAGTGTCAGAGAAAACAAAATAGTTGTTTTTCTTTTGATATGATTATAACTCATATTCACCTTTTATAAACCACTCAATGATTACTCTTAAGTTCCATGACACAGATTATTTCTTTTCTGAATGAACAGAAGCAAAATTCTCTTGGAACTATCAGAAAATGTAATTTGTGGAATTCTTCAACACTGCCATTGAGACAAGTGAGAACTGTTGAAAATACCTGTCAGTTAGGCCATGGGACAGAATTCATCCTCCTGTCTCTCCTGACTCAGTGATTTAGAATGAGATTTTTAGCTAGTGCTCATGCAAGAGATTGCACTATGAAGCATTTCAGTGATGAATGTGACACTTAACAGGTTTAATATTGTTAGCACACTCAGACCTGTAGTAAAATTTCCTCAGTTCTCATGGAAGAAAACGCATCCTTTCATTTCTGCACAACCAAGATCCAGTCTGTATTTTCATGTGACAACTGTTTTGAAACATATGAAGGATAAATAATCCTGCATTTGTGCATTCTAGATATGAAATTATGTGAAATATGGCATACTTCCATTACCTGCACAATAGCAGCATTTTTATTTCTATTCCAGGGAATTAGTGTTGTCTTAGTAACTAAAGAAACAGAACAGGAGCCAATCCTCCTCAAACAGCCAGAAGTGTTAATAGAGTTGGTGTTGAAGTGCTGGACAGAGCAGCTTCCCTCCAAGGACAGGCAGCAAAGTGCACTACCAGGGTGCCAGAGCCACGAAGGCTGGGATGGTTACAGGCACCCCATAACTGGGCTCACGGGGGTTCCTGTGCCACCACAGCCTTTCTGATTCTGCTTCTCAGGCTGCCAAGTGCTGCAGCTCCATGATTTCCAGACTGCCTCAGCTACCCAGAATTTTGTGTAAAACTTCATTTTCATTCTTCAGGAACAGATTTTGCCAAAAGATTTCTCTCTCATAAAACAAATTACACTTTTTTATCAAATGGAGTTTTTAGTTTTTACCATCTGGAGACAGTCTGGATACAAATATGTATGCAAAGGCAGATTCTAAAGTTGGTTGTTCCCCACAGTTGCAACCCTCATTTCTACTGGAGAGATGAGATTAATCTCAAGAAATGTTCAGAATCTAAAAACCAAGTATCAAGCTAGCCTCTTAGATTTGATGAATTAGCCAAAGGCAACTCAGTCCTCTAGCTGTAGCAGGATTACCAATTATCAGCTTAGACCACATACCAAAATTTTATGTGACTAAAACTAGATTCAATTTATCCAAACCCAAATGAAGGCTTTGCACAAAAGAACAGAATCAATACTGAAAACACTCTGAATACCATTACTGCAAAAAAAAAAAATTATAAATAGCAGGAATACAATTTCACATTTTTTATAGCCTCATCTGTATAAGCATTTTTATAGTTTCTTCTATAAAGTTGTCTAAAAGTGCAACATAAATATTAACGAATTAACCTCCCCATATGGCAGGTATTTATTTTTTACATTGTGTTGCTGGAGAAAAAATTGCAATAACACTCAACTCTATGCACAAGTCCAGTTAGCAACTTTGTTAGAGAACCAGGAATAAATAATCCTGGACATTTATTGGTAGACTATGTACCTCAAAAAGTAGTTATCTAACCAGCCATATGTAGCTTATGATTTCAGAGTAATGGGATTTCCAGTGACTTTTCCCTTGCCACAGGACAGCTCTCCCAGATGAAACATTTCTATAACTGACATGCCCAGAATAAACAGGGTGTATTTTTTGGTGCTAGATTTCTGTAGCTGAAAGCATTCTTGCAGATGTGGAAAGTGCTGGGGCACCTTCCTACCCTACTGCAGAACTGTTATCTGCACTGTGGCATTTTCAACAGGCCAAACAAACTAATCATTACACCTACCTAAGGCTGCATACAGGTGTGCTGTCTACAAGGGAACTAGCAATTTCTGGAGGTAAAGAATTTAAAGTATGCTTTAAAGACATAATTCTTAAAAAAACACAAAACACATTGTTTTTCTTTTTATAATCATGTAGATGTCTCTTAGACCTTTTCTGGATGGACAAAGATGATACCATAAATCCAAGAGAGACCAAAAGATTTCAAAGAAGTATGAGAATCAAAATTCATTCTTGAATTTTCTAAAGAAATAACTAAAGAAATACCATTGTTCCCACCAAAACAAGTTGAAACTATAAACAGGCACCAATAAATTGAACTAGCAAATAAGAAAAGAAGCAAAATATGTCTGAAATTTCCACCACACTGAGGATGTTAGCACCCACCTGAGGCTTGTGAAGACTGTTCGCATCAAAAAAAACATGACAAAAATAATAATGTAATAAGCTCAAAGAAAATAGTTTTCCTGCTCAAATAATAGATTGTAGAAGAGTTAGGAAGAATCATTCCATGGAATATTTTCTGCTGGATTCTCTTTGAAAAGACAATTACTTAATCTTGGAATAAGGTTGGGAAAAAGCCCTTCACATTTTTACTATTGTACAATTCCAACACGCAACTTCTATTTCAACATTATAATGATCTGCATGATACTGATGTATAGGGAAACTTTTACTTTGCTTCAAGTCTACGTGCTTCACTCAGAAACATATTCAAGAGCAGAGTTTTTTCTTTTGATACCTAAGGGAATCTGACAGAATTATTACTAGTGTCATAGGTAGTATACTAACATTTCAGACCATGCTTTGATTTATATTGACGTTAAACCACCTTATTTTGATCTATGTTCAAAGACTTAGAAACTAATTCAATGTTGTTGAAAGAAAGAAAATTTATTAACTACTTTCAGACTCAATCAGGATTACTTTTGGAAATATACTGGTATGCTACTGGCAACCATTCCTTTGACTTGCTGTGAAGAAAAAGAGACAGCATACTTTTTATGAGATATAGTCATTCAGATATCAGTCAAAGGGGAAAGCACCAAGCACTGAATAAAATTGGATTTAACAATGGATAAAAATCAGAAAGTGTTTCAACACTCTAGCACATTTACACATGCAGATTATGTTATACTAATTGAGCCATTGTGTAAAGGTGAAATCTGTGATTTCTCTTCAGCATTCATTTATTCAAAATTACTACACTAAATTTTCTTTAGAGATTATACAGGATGGAATAAAAAAAAACAAACTTTCCTGAAAACTTGATCAAGAAATCAAAGGATCTTTTTAACAGATGAAAAAATCTGTTCGGTTGCCGATTGACTATAAAATCAAAGTCAGATACATTACATATGCATAAGAATATCCACACACTCCACAAAGACTTATGAGTTTCATTCCAATTAAATAGAAAAAGATTTTGCTGACTACAGTAGAGAGAGAAATGGGTAATTAGGCCAAATCCTAAAGTGCCTATTTAGGATTTAAGCTTATGAGAATAGTCTGTAAGTTATTATGATGATGTTCCCCCCTGGAGGTGTTCAAGGGCAGCTTGGATGGGGTTTTGAGCAACCTGGTCTAGCAGGTGTCCCTGCCCTTGCAGGGGGGTTGAAACCAGATGATCTTCAAGGTCCCTTCCAACCTAAACCATTCTATGATTCTATGAAACATAAAACTATTATTTTCCTAAGTATTTTTCAAATGCATAGGAAGAAACAGCCTCTGATTGATTTGCTATTCTAAACAGCAGCTTGAAATATGGGGGAGGAAGATGTCATGACTTCACAAAACTCACACTCCTGTTACTGGCAGAAACAAGAAAAAGAACTTTCCTTTCTTCCATGAGGACACAGCCCCTAAGCCCAGGAAAGCTTCATACAGCACTTGCCTCCCAGTGATGGCAGAGAGTACTGAGAGTGAACCTGGGGTCTTGGTGCATTTCCATTAATTGGCATTGAAGTATATTGCTTGCTTCCCTCATTACAGTCCCAGTCTCAGGGGCAGTAACATTTGTTCATGGTTTTAATTTAATTTTATTTACTTAATGTCAGTTCAACAGCAATAATAACTTTCTCAACATGATAACTTGCTTTGTTTCTTTTGTTGTTCTTTTGGGTACTTGGTAATTTTTGCTGCGCAAATACCATTAGTGCTGTTTATTCCTGATTATTAGATATTGCAGTTTCACTCTGTTCCCTTATGAACTAGATGACAAAACAGGGAGTAATTACCTGCCATTGTAGGAATCTTTCTATATAATGCAACAGGAGACCCTTTAATTTTTCCTTTTTCTTGTGTTTTGTTCAACATTGGACTTTTAAATTGTGAATCATCACAAGAATCCTTCTCAAAAAAACTGTCCTTAACATTTTGGCCTAAAATGTCAGGAGATCATTGTTGTTCTTCTATCACATCTATTATAGCTTTCCCTCTTATCCCTCGCCCCCTTCCCCAGGACATTTTGGATTATACAGGCTCAGAGAGGCTGCTCCTGTGATACCTCATTGAAACATCTTCTCATGCTTTTGCACAATATGAAGCACTTTCACTTCATTATTTTTTTTTGCAGTGAAATACTGGCTCTTTTGGACTTCCATAAAATATATGAGGGTTTTTCTTTTCTGCTGCACTGTTAATTCTTTTGAATTATATAAGTAACAACTTCTTATTAGGGAAGTATGAACTTCCTGAGATCAAAGCCCTACTTTCAGCTATGTTAAGGTCCCTTTATACCAGTCTGACTGTCTGAAGGTACTTTAAAGCAAGTCTAAATGTCTCACACTAAGCAGATTCAGGGGCACATTTTATAACATTTTGGCATGAGATTCTGATGTTGTGTGACTAGTGGGCTGACTTCAGAGAAATTGTTTTTCAAAAAGGAATGAAATCTAACCTTGCTACGTAAGTGTAAAAGAAAAACTTATAAATTTGTTTGTGGAGAACATTGTTTCTTTAGCTTAGTGGATCCTTTACATGATTTTATTTTCTCAAAGCAGAAAGAATTTGCTGTGTCACAATTATTCTTAGCAGCTGCTTCTACCTAATGTGCAGAATTAATACAGAGTATCCAGCACATCTGTCTAGGATCAATACAGTTTGAGGGACTTCTAGTGCATTGCAGGGAGGATGGAACAAGATGATCTTTAAGATCCCTCTGAACTCAAACCGTTCTATGATTCTACAATTGTTGCTGGTGTCTAATGTAAGCCTAAGAATGATTCAACCCCTCTGTTTCCATCAGCTCCTGCCCCATTCAACCAACATCTGAGTTGAAAAACACAATGTTCAAACTTCAGTATTCCTATTTATTACCTGCAAGAATATTGTGTCACGTTTTGGAGGAGTTTTAATTCAAAATTAAATGTCAGTTTGATGTCTCGTCTTCATTAAACACTTCATTTTCTTACAGAATCATAGCCTTTGTAGATGACACGATCATCTTTCTCTTCCTTGTAAACAGAAGTAACTGCTGCAGGCACTGCTTGTATCATTTCATTATTGTTCTGCAGAAAGGGATAGTAGGCCTGATTAAATCTAGTTAATGCTAAGAGCCACTGTCACCTTAATAAGCATTTGGTTTTGTTTATTTTAAGGTCCTAGACACACTTTACATATAATCATAGAACACAAGGACAGAAGGCACTCAGGGGTTATCTGGTCCATTCCCCATGCTCAAAGGAAGGACCAGCTCTAACTTCATCTGTCATGGAAGACACTTGTCTGGCCCTCCTCTACTGTTTGACCTTCAGTGGTGGTCACTCTTTAAGAACTTCATGTGTTGCATTGTCCTACCATTCTTTTCTCCAAGCGTAATTCAAATCTCCCTGTCTGCAATTTATGTCCATTACATCTAAATACAGAGTATCTTATTCTCTTCTTTTCTGTATCACTCTTTTAGACACCTGAGAAGTGTTACTATGCCTCCCTTCAGTCTTGGAAACAAACAAAATGTGAAGTCTTTTCTACTCCTGCTTGACACTCTTGCTTCTCTACACTACACTTTCTAATCAATTCATCTGACTTGAAATGGAGTGCTCAAAACTGGACACAATTTGAGACCTGTTTGTTGAACAGAGTAAGAACTTGAATCTCACGTCTATTTATGCTTATGTATAGCTTCTTCAAAATGGGATTGCTTGTTACATTCTCAGGACAGTATGTTTGCCTCTTCTTGCATATTTTGACACAGGTGCCTAACATTTAGTTGACATGGCCCAGCATGGATTCTTCACACACTGCAGGGTCTCCTCCATAGAGCTGCTGTCTAGCTGATGATTTCCATA
>NW_009952151.1:1764905-1806096 GCF_000747805.2 Chaetura pelagica | reverse complement strand
TGGTTTTTATGGTCAGTTAAGATCAGTCTGGATTCTCATCCATTTATACTACTCTAGTAGTATATCTAACGTTAACTGTGCCAAAAGATGTATAACAAAGACTGTACTCCACCCACAAAGCCTTCTGACTTCTATAAAGAAATCAGATCGTTCTGACATGGATCATTATTAAAAAAACCAGATGTGTTGACTCTTTTCAAGTTGGTTACTTAAAGGTACTTATGAGAAGTGAAATTTAGCTGATTGCTCTGCTAATGTACTGTACCTTGGCTTTTTGAAAAAGACCTCAATTTTGCTTTATCCTAGTATTTCCTTTGCCTCTAACCCACACAAAGCTCTGATATTTACTATGCAAACACTTCTCACTATTAACCAAGGCTATGGTTTCCAATATGTTTATGTTCTTTATATTAATACAAAATTCCAAATAGTTCTAAATCAGAAGAAAGCTTTGAAAATCAATATTATATTGATTATTATGGTAGCTGGCAAGGTGGCAACTTAAAATATGCTTGTTCAAATAAATTTATATGTCAAATAACTTAGTTCCTTTAGATATTACAAACAATTTATATATGCATCAAATAGATGTCCTGCCACATGGGTCCTTTACTCATTTAGCCAGTTTTCTGTTTGTTGGAGGTGTTTTAAAATATATATGGACACCAATGGAACTGCATAGGATAAGCAACAGCAAAGTGGAAAGCAGTGGTTCCTCAGCTCTAACCATGAATGATTCTCAGGGAAGCCCTTCAGTCCAAGCCTTATTCCCAACAGTGGGAAGTGTTGCTGTGCAGATGTGCACTTGGCCCAGCCAGCAGAGATACAGGCTACATGCCAGCAGGATCATGCTTTTGCACTGTAGATTCTGTTAGGGAAACATGAACCAATTCATGAAGCCCTAAGAACCTAGTACCATTTTATATTTTTTTTCTCACTCAACATAGCAGATTCTATGAGGTTGCAGAGTACCAGCCCTAGGTCTACAAGATAACTCTTTTCAGGGTAAAACTCAACTTTCAGCATATAAAAGGTAATAAAATTTAGCCATTTACTTGAAATAGGGTGGAAGCAGTTGATTGTTCTTATTTGGTGCACTTTCCTATTTTTATGGGCACCTTCAAAACTTTCACAGTCTTTAAAGTAAAATATTTGATTGTGAAATAACTCAGTCACAATCAGTTCAAGCTAAAACAGCCAGACAAATGTTCTGAATAAAAGTCAATGAGAGCTGAAGACAAACTACCTCATAGAAAGTGTTTGATCAGAAGTCCTGATGGAACAGCCTAAATCTTTTTATATAGCTTTTTGGGTTTTTTTTTCCACTATGTTTTAAATTTTAAAAAAGTACTGCCAAGGTATGCCAGGAGCCACCAGATTTTGTTTGCCTGGCTGTAAGAAAGGCTCGTGTACCTATAAGCACACGTATGTAAGAAAGACAAGACAGCAGCCAGTAAATTTGAAGTCCTGCATCACTGACAGCAGAAACATGAAAAAAGTTCTGTTAAATAAAACTGCTTCATTGCATGTGCATCATTTGCCCTAAACGCTCCTCATCTTCTCCCTAAGCTCCTTTACTTGCTTTTATTCCGTTTTCAAAGCCAGTCACTCTCCATCCTTTCAGCAGAACGGATCATTATGACTAAAGCATGAGATGGCAGGTAAAAAAGACAGGGGGGAGCTCTGTGGGAACACTGGGCTCTCCTTATAGCCAGGCTGAGAGCTCCCTCTCCTGTTCCCATACACTCTTCAGCACCGCACTTTGCATTAAGGAACCAATGTGAGAGGACAAAACAGATCTGACAGGCAAAAATATAGGCTGTCTAATGAACTGGAGTACTGCTCGGCTCAGACAAACGTATACCTTCCAGATCTCTACTATCTAGAATACTGCAATTAATACTGACTTCTCCAATTATAAGATGTCTCTTAGCACATCACAGAGCTTTGGTACCCTATGGAAGTAAGACCAGACTATGCTCTGGCAGTGGTACTATGATTGTATGAGTACAGACAACCAAAGAAAGTTGATCCTGGGACAATCATTAGAACTCCTTAAAACTTAAAAGCAAATAAAATAAGAACATAAATTTATTTATTATTGTGTATTTATAGATTCTGCAATTACAGAACATGGAACATGAACATTTCATATTATTTTTAAATCTGGCAGAGAATAAATTCCCTGAGATACAACATTTCACCTACATGAGAACCACAGGGAAGGAGCTTAGATACTATCAAAAGACAAAATTTAAAAAAAAATAATCTCAGAGCAATAGAAAATATTTTGCTTAATCAGCACAATGCTATGACTATTCAGTGGCTACCTACTGCTTTCCAATTCAAATATTTTCTTTTAAGTCAAACAAATGCAATTTATATTATTTAAAAGAGGAATCAAATGAAAGGGAACACAAATCACGATTTTTACTAGGACTAGATTTAAAAAAATAACAATAAAAAAATTAAAAAGCAAAAAAAATCCACACAACAAAACCAATTAATAACAGAAAAAAAATCCCAAAACTGTATGTATAAGAAGGCAATAGATTAAGTCATCTATGTTAAGAGAAAAAAAATAAATAAATTACAATAAATATTTAGTCAGACAATTCTGAACCAATGGCAGAAGTGTAACACTAGATTGAGATGATATACATTGAACTTAAAAGCAAAACCTTCATTGTAATTATATAAATCAGCAAGTAAATAAAGAAAACATGAAATATAGAAGAACTATGAAGAAAGCATAAACTATAGAAGAATTACAGGAGAAACAGCATTAGTCAATGATCAATGAATTTAATGGAAGTCTCTTCAGTGACATTAATAAAATTCAGAGCTGGCTTTTGTTCCCAAAGATAATGGCAGTTTTAGGTGATACAATCTTTTTCAGGCATTAAAGCACAATAATGACAGCCCCTTCTGTTTGGCTGGCTGGCTGTGCTGGCAGGGTGGGGAGGGGGAAAGAAGTGTTAAGATTGCTATTAGAGAAAGATGAAATGTTACACCACTTCAGATTAGAACTGAGAGCCAATAAGATATTTCTGGCAATGCCCTTGAGATAACCACCTGTCACATCACTACAATGTGCTACTGAGTTATTTTCTGATGTACTTACATCCCTAAGTCCCTATTTTCAGTATAACATATTACTTTTTAGTAGCTGCTACTCCATATACAGCACGTCTTAATTTTTCTTCTTCCCATAGAATTTCTAATGAAGATAAATTATAATCATGACATTTACATCTCAACAATTTTCACAATTGAAACATTGTCATAATCCTGGTGCACATGCTGTAAGTGGGTTATGCAGCCAGATACTAAAGCAATCATTTTATCACTGTCAGAATGAATATAATGCCTACAGCAATCAATTGGGCTTTTATGGAAACAGTTAGCTCAGCTGTTTTTGCTTTGAAAGGAATGCACTGAAGTGCCCATTATCCATCTCCAGTGCCAAAGGAAAGCCATGATCTTAGCTTTCATTCCCAAGAGTGTGAAATTCTGTCTGACCAACACAACTAAGATTGGAAACCAAGAAAGGGCCAAGGTGTCCAGCAATGAGCAAAAGCAAAAGCACCAAGAGCCCTGGGAAGAATAAAAAAGGACTATCTGACTCTGGCTACACTCATCTGGGGTCAAATAGAGCTTTCAGCTGTGGTTTCTGTATCCACGAAGGTAGTCCTGGCCAAGATGAAGAGCAGAACTAAAGAGGAAGAAGGTGCTAAAAAAAATAAAAGGTAGACAAGTGAAAAAAAAAAAAAAAAAAAAAAAAAAAAGAAGAGGTTCAAAACAGCCCTAGTGGGAGAAAAGCTTTAGAGGACACATCAATACTGGTGTGGGTGAAAAATGAGGACAGACTGGCCAATTTTCTCTAGTGACACAATTAAAAGTTAGAAGTCAGAATTTTACAATAGGTGGCAGGATAGCTAGGACAAGGTTTTTCTGCAGCAACTCACCATTACCTCTAGCAGTTCCAGACGTTAGGTGGGTTCAGTTGTTTTAGGCCCTCAGGTCCCTTGGACCTTTGCTGTTCCAAGCTGCCTCACTATGTCAGCTTCTTCATAACACCTCTTGTGATTTAACTACTGTTAGCTCAGCAGTCTGCACACCAGTGTCTGGTGCACCAAGCCCTACACAGAAACACTATCCAAAATGGAGGAACATCTCCTTATCTAGTCCATGTGCCAAAAAATAGTCCTTTGCTGATTATTCAGTCCAAGGCTAAACCACATCATTAATCAACAGACATTTTGTGAAAGAACAGTGAATAAGACACATAAGTCATTAGAATTACTACCAGGCTAGGCAAGCAGCTTCCCACAGCAAAGGTGAATTACTCTGTGGAGTAATTACTGTGCCACTCTTAGTAAGGTACAGCATTTTATTCCTGTTCTCAAAGGCAAACTGAGCACATCCTCACCTCCTTTATCCTTTTCTGTTCAGCTGGGGCTTCTTTGGAGTTGGAGTTTGGTTTGGGGGATTTTTTTTAGTATCTTCTGGCATCTTCTAAGCTAATGTCATTCTAAAGTGCCCTGCAGAAAGAGCATACTCAGAAGCCATGTTTCTCCAGGATGAAGAGGAACTGCACTGCATGACATATCTGGTAGCTCTGTAGCTCAGTGCAGTCTCCTCAAAAGGATAATGGAGAACTGAGGAGTTTCGTATATCCCTATGCCCAGAGATAAAGCCAGAATAAATTTTATTCAACAATATTACAGTTGACATACTCCAGTAGAACTTATTATTAGATTTGGAAGGAAATGTGGATTTCATTTTTTTTTTTTTTCATATTGTGACTGATAACACAAAACAGATCCTTTATCTTCTTGTTATCTGAGCTAACGATATTGGTAAAGTCCTACGTTCCTGAGCTTTGAAAACATCAGACCTACAGGATAGACAGAAGACTTCCAGTGATAAAAAGTTCCTTAAAATAATTTCTGCTTTTTTGTAAGGCACTGAGTCTCCAGATCTGATTAGCAAGAGATGTTGTAACAACAAATATTTTTACAGCTTTGAAGAAAAATTAACAATAAAGATTATGTCTGGAAAAACACTATTTAAAACAAAAAAAAGTAAATAGTTCTACCAGCTATTTAAACATCCACTGACCAGATCCACAAAAGAAAACCTGCTAATGTTTCTGTCTGTGTGATCCTTACTCAGAGCTTTCAAGTTCTGTAAACATAAAACCTGAAAACTTCAATTTCTATACTGTGAATTTGCAACATTTTCTGGAATGTATTGCTAGAGAATAAGAGGTCCCACCAGTAATGAATGGATTTCAGATACCTCACAGAGTACACAAAGACCAAAACCACGAATCACAAAGACCAGAACCAGGAATTAAACACTACAGAGGGTTAGCAAAGCCACAGCTTCCATAACACAGTGGTGAAAATCAGATTCCATCACAGTCAGAGAGACTTTCTGCATTATTTTTTGTCATTGTAATGAATGGGGCTCTTAATTCATCAGCAAACGCTGTGCTCAAGATGGGTCAGGTGCACACAGGTACTGTGCATATACAGACATTACTCAGAAAGGAAGTGACAACTTTTAAATCAATAACATGCTGGACTCTCTCTACCGACATTTGTCTCAATAAATGTTCATTTACCTGTTGAATAGAGATTATTTTTTTTTAATAACATATTTATCTGGGCAGGTACTGTGCATAAAACTCTACCTGCTGGGTTTTCAAAGGAAAATGCCAGACTGTTGGAAACAAAATATACTGTGGAGCACTGTCAATTCTGATCAGCTTTGCAAGTCAGTAAGGGTAAGGCACCCAGGTGCCTTTGTGCCTTGGTGTTCGGATAAACTCCTCAAGAGCAGTTCATCTGTGAACAAATGTGATTCTGTAACAACGCCAAGGTCAGTGATGTGCTGAGTAAGTACCACTGGCAAGTCAAGATGCCTGAGGGCACCTTGAGCTCATATACCCAATTTTTCCACTATGTGGAAATATGTCAAAATTGATATGAGAAGAGATTACATCATGTAACCTGCCATCTCCTTCCTTTTTTGTTAAATCCTTGTCCTCCCCCACCCCAGCTTGTGAAATCCCCTCACGCACCTGGCAAGATTCCCAGAACTTGCACTGAGTTTCATTAAAGAGGGAGAATACTGATTTGGGGTGATCTGGTCTGCATTGCCATAAAATTTGTCACTACCCACTTCTTCAAGTTGTAGAGGAAATCTGTGATCAACAGAGCATGATAAGACCAGAAGCCCTTACATATCTCATTTCTTCCTTCAGGTTAAAAAAGGCAAGAGGTAGAAAAAAATCCATCTCCCTGAATATTATGTCTCTGGTAGTACCAGACTGGACCCATGCTGATAACCATCTTGCAACACAGAAGGCAACCTCTTAATAAACACTAAACCCTTCTAATCTGAAAGATTGCAACCACTTTAATTACCAGAAATTAAATTGTTCAAGGAAGGCTTATAAAATTATAAGTCACTGTGCACTCAGAGAATAAAAAGATTTTTGCCTTCCTTTTTCTTTTGACATGACCTAATCCACTGGGTGGTCTTACAGAACACATGAGATTAGAGATAGATGCTCAAAAATATAGATACCAAAGCCAGACCTCATTGAAAAGTGTTTGCAAATTTTGCCATAAATTTACAGGATTTTTCTGAGTAAAATTTGTATGTCCTATGTAAATACCTATGGCATGTTAATTATTCAGAGACTATCATTTTAAAATTAGAACACTTCTGTAGGGGATAATTTGGTTCTAGCATTTACACATGAATAGTAATAATTAAAATTAATCCTTTTAAAAAAATATCTATAAACACACCTGTAAATTATGATGTCTGTAGCTTTTTAACTTGCTTTTCTCTCTGTGCTCAAAAGAAGTACCAGTTTGACAACATCGGAGGCAACAAGCACAGCTGCATCAACGTTTTTCTGGTAGTAACTTAGCTACGTGGACCAACCCATGTAGGAACTGTCACTACAGAATGTAAAAGAAATCATGTGATTAGGCCCAACCAAAAAGTTAGTCCTGTTGCCAATGAGAGTGGGAATTTTACTATGCTGACGGGGGTGGATAGATACTGGACAGATAATGACACCGGACACTTCCCATTTAATTGGACAAACAACCACATCAGTAAAGGTACTTAGAAAAAGCCCACAAAGAATGTAAAATGAACTCAACCAGTAAAGAAGCTGAATTTTAGAAGCTAGAAAGTGAAAAAAGTTCAAATTCAAGATGATTTTCCAAGGAAATTGAACCTAAATAGCACAAGAATATTTTATCATGTGTGGAAAAGAACAGAAAAGACAAAGGGGGGCTTTTAGACAGTAAGATAAAACATAATCTAGACATAGTAAAAAATGTAAATGGATACATTACATTTTTAATATCAGCAGTACTGAACCTGGGGCAAAAGTAAAATGGCTGGTGAGGATGAGAGCACAGTCACAGACATGACTGAAGTGGAGATGAAACAAAATACTATTACTCAGCAGGATTAGAGACTCACCATCCTAAAGTATTAAAGTACCTGGCATATAAATTCTGAAGCCTTGTGGATTTATTTATTTTAAATTAAGGGACAGCCAGTGACTCCAAATTACTAGAGAGCAGGGTTTCCAGGGAAAGATTAGTGGTATGGAACTATTGGATTTAGTTTTTCTTTTTTTGCCTCCCTCCCCTCTAAAAGAACTGGTTTCTTGGAAGGCAAAATGAGATAAATCTAATCTTCTATGATTCTAATCTATCTGGACTTCAGTAAAGTATCTGATTAGTTGTCACACTGGAAATTACTTGTTAAAGTAGTCTAGTTAAGGATCAGCACAAAAAATGAGGATGGCCCAAGAACCATCTGAAAGAGACAGAAGAGCAGACTGATGAGTTCAGGCTAAATTTCCCTAAGATTGCAATGATTTAGATTTAATGACTCTGAGGTTTTAGTCCTTTGTCATTCTTTATGACCTTATGCTAGGGAACTAGAACCCATTTGCAGAATTCTTTCAGGTAAACATAGAGATGTGCAAACATGGTTGCCCATGAAGTACATGCTAATGAATAACAGCAGGTAGGTCCATATAAACTCTGTTTGGGATCATATTCGTCTTTTTCCTAAAACTACTTCTGAATTCAAAGGCAGGTGTCATTTTTATGACATTGTGGTATGTCACCCTGTGAATAATGATGGTGAATAAATATTGCATTAATGGACTTTTAATCTTCCTTCCATTTGAAGTTCATAACGATATTGGTACTAACAGATTTATATTCCCACCCAGCCAGCCCCATCAAATGACAAACCCTGGCATTCAATTGCATTAAATGATAATTAGTCAGTCTACCTCTAATCTGATGGTTAATATATCATGTCAAAGGCTTTCTTATGAAGAAGATTGAATTGGAATTTCATCTATAGCACTAACATAATGAATTACAATAATAGGTTCCAATCCCAGACCTGAAGGTTCAAGGAAGTTTGGATATGGAAATGACCCAAACCCAAGCTTTCTGCCTCTTGTGTCTCAATGTGTGATAGGCCAAACCAGAATCTATGTCTTTGTCTCCCTCTGAATTTGGGAGAAATTAAGAATGTACATAAATAGGGAATTATATTACTCAACTGAGTCCAGTGTGACAAAGCAGTGCTTCCAAGATTTAACCAGTAATGATTGGATGAGTAGAGATTTCCAAGAGAGGAAAGCTGAGGAGTAACTGTTACTTATGTATAAATTACCAGTGCTGTAAACATGCTAGATCTTCCTGCTTAGCTCCTTTCTGCCACTCCAGAGGAACAGCAGACTCCTCTGGGTCTTTAGTCATACCTGTCAGTCCCACACAGATGTGCCAGACAAACTATGGCATCAAAACTGACACTTATGCTCAAGTATCTCTTATTCTATAGGCACAGGTTCTCCTGAAGACTTTGTGGCACTAAGTCCTTTGAAATGTTTGAGGATGCCAATAGCCCATTTTCCACAGTTGATAAGGCATCACATATGGGGTCCAAGCTGGTAAGCAAAGCCAGCTTCAGCAAGAGGCAGCAAACCAGGTAGCATAGATTTGTAAATTGTTTTCTCTTCACAATACAATCCAATATTCCCCACCACACTTGTCAGTTATGAACCAGCATGATGTAAAAAGAGTGATATGTACAGCACCAATAAAAGAGTATTAGCCAACAAACTGTAATGTTAATAAGTTAAAATCTTTTAGGGATAAACTGAAGTGCAGGGACTTTGCTAACTATATCCATGTGCAGCACAGCTACAATCAATCATTTCTGATGATGACTATCAAATTGAACATAACCAACAGTCATTAGCATCATTAATGGATGAGTCTCTAAGGAAAGATAATTTTGTGCTGCCCTTCAGCATTTTGAGAGACAATTCATGGAAGAGAGAGTCACACATTTGACGTTCCCTTAATGTCAATCTCCAATTGCTTGTTTCTCTTGAGATACAACCTTGTATAAGTGACTTCCACCAGATCTGTTGCTGTACTCCTGCCATATAACTGGGTCTCTGCTGACCAGTCTTCCTTCTACCAGACTTACATATTTTGCAAATGGAACAAAATGTTTCCCCTGATTAAATCAAAAGCTAATCAGGCACTGGTAATATCAACATTAACAACTTGCAGTCTCAGATCCAGTAGTACATAAGCCTATATAAGCAATAATGAATCAGCTGGCACAGAGACAAGTCCCTTTCCTCATCAACAAATCTTGGCCACCTTTGGTCTTAAGTCTGAATTACCCATGATAATTCAGTTCTGTCACCCTCACATATGGAACAGTTCTCCCTGATAAGAAAACTAAATATTTGAAATCAAATTATTTATTATTGTTACCCTGTTACTTTCACATATGACTGGGGTAAGTATAAATGACTGTGGCTCAGTCACCCAAGTTTCCTGTCTTAGAAACCTTCAAAAGACCTTAAAAAATCAATTCTACTTGCATTTTTACTAGTAGAACACACTTACTTAAAAAGGATATACCAGCAAAAAAATAATAAAATCATTATGATCAATATCCTCAAATGTGGTGGGGTTTTCTGGTTGTTTTGGTTTTGTTTTCTTCCTGTCAAGTGTACAATATAGCACAGCATTCTGACACAGGGCATTTTTCTTCCAAGTAGCATTCTAAAGTGCCTTACAGGTTAGAATAATGTAATCACTGAACTAAATAGCTTATAATGGAAGAGATGAAATACAGCATCAAGAGACTCAGAGAAGTGATGCAAGCTGCTTCCCAATGAGATTTTAAAAGATAAGTAAGCCAATGAGGCACAGAGATCCCAAAAGGCTGCTCCAGATGGCAGGGTGTTCAAAAGAACAGGGTTTTATGGCAAAGACACATTTTTGGGGTAGCACAGTGAAGAAATAGTTGTCAGACTACTCAAAAAAGAGCAAAGTCAATAGATGACAAAATAGGATGCAATACACACAGATGTCTCAGGACTCCAGTTTCCATTCTGTGTTCAGTGGCAGGACCATGAGGACTGTCACTTTAGCTTTCTCCATTTGTAATCCCACCCTTCACACAAATTGTTTCACAAACTTTCACTATGCTTAGGTGCAAGACAAAACACAACAGCTGAGTTGCTTGGACCTAGAAAATAAATACTGATTGTAATAATGGCCATAAAAAATATTCTGGAATAGATTACAGGTGCAAAAGAAGTTTCAAACAGTATCTTAAAATGAATATAAGAAAAGAGAATCATATTGGAAAAATGGAGGCAATAAGACCATAATGCTTTTGAAGTGCACAGGCAAAACAATTTGGAAAAATGAACAGCCAAGAGAAGTGGGACCAGGAGACAAGTAGTGAAGGGAGGAAAATGAGAATGATTTTTTTTTATTTATTTTTTTTTACAGTGTAAGCCAAAGATAGATATGGGCAGAAAAGATCTGTTAATGGAATTGAAGATACTCTCTAGAGAAATGGACTTGCATTGTTACTCAGCAGTCACATCTCTTGAAGATTAAGAAGATTAGAGAGCTGTCAAGCTGATCTGCACCTACCACACAATTGTCTAAAGTATATTCCTAGACCTACACACACTGGAGAGACTAACAATGTCAAAACAGCAAAATTTCTTTCAACATGAAGAAATGACATTTCTGCTTTTGGTTCCAAATATGTTTTGGTTCCAAATTACACATAATCCTCTGGACTTTGTGGGAATTCTGCCTGAAATGTGACAACATGACTACTTCCACAAAAGAGTAGGCTTGGATATGTTCCCTCTGTGATGTGTTTCACTTATGAAAATAGCCACTGATGGGTATCAATACAAACAATGCATAAGTCATGGAAACATTTTTACTTTGCTTTAGAATTGCTCTGGAGATTCAGAGATTCAGCAAGCTCCTCTGCAACCACAAAACTTACGAGCACAAACACATCCTTCATTGAAGGTCTTATTAGTGCTCAGGGGAATATTCACTTCAGACATCATTTACAGAACTTCATCATTTGTGTCAAGCTTTGGCACTATATTTTTAAAATAGCCATTGACATCCAATGGGATTAATTCACTATGTTTATCTACATAAATTAGATGCAGAAAATACTATTTTTTCTGAATGTTTCTTTTGAGAACAACATCATTATTTAAGAGAAACTGAGCTTATGCTTTTAAAGAACTTGGAATTTTAAACAAAAACTCACACTGTCATTTAGATCTAAAACACTTAAACAGCAGGTATGTAATCTACGAGAATGCTCCTCCATTACTCCTAAAACACAGTCATTTTTACTTGGTAAACTCTACAATCATTTTAAGGAATAACCAATCTGAACACTAAAACCTGTATTCCAGAAATAAAGAGAGGGAGTGTGATTTATTCAGCTGGAGCTTTTAAATACTATGGAAGGAGCAGGACAAGTGCCTGCCATTAACCTAGCACAAAGAGGTTAAAGAAGTATATTTGAGAAGCAATGAGGAACATTTACTGAGATCCACCCTGAACTTCAGTAAAAATTGAGAATTAAGAAACCTATCTTCTTATTTTAACCACATCATTTTAGAGGGTTTCAGTCTCCTAAATCTGGGAATCAAAAGCTATGCTTTATCTTTCCTCAGTAGTAATTTCCACAGATCAACCAACTGTCCCTGCAATTCTGTGCCACCAAGTGATATATAGGCTTGATCTGGTAGGGTGTTACAAATGTGAGTAAAGACATTCACATGAGTAGTCCTATTGATCTAATCTGTTTTGTACTAAGTTGATTTCAAAACAATTTGCATAACTTTCAGCATCGAGGCCTTACAGAACATCCTTGGAAAAATTTAAAATCATCATCATAACTGTTACATATATTTTCCCTTTATTGGGAGGGTGAAATAGTCAAACATCTGCTTTTTAGAATGAAATGTCATTGCTTTTGAAGTGCAGCTACCCTGCAACTGAACTAACCCTACATACACAGATCTCCAGCAGACTTCACCAGAAATCATTTCACAACTTCATGGCTCTCTAGTTCCTGGTGGGCTGAGGAGTGTTGGGAAAAACTACTAAATTCACATTTCCTAACATTTTCTTCCTCTACATCTTAGCAAAAAAGCTCTGAATGCATGACCGGGGAGCCAGGGAATTCTCTTTCTTAAGAGAACCTTTGACAACTTAAAAAGAGAGATTAATGACATAGTTCAGCTACAACAGCACAAGCCTAAACTACGGTACATGTTTTATCTAAAAGTTGCATTATAAGTAAATAAAATCTAGGGAAATATTCACCCCTCCTACTGCAAAGTTGGTCTGTTGCACTATACAGTCCTACACTGTTTTTACCAGCATCTTACTGATGGTTTCATATGACAAAGGAAAAAAAAAGCAAACCAATAAAACCAGAAATAATATTTTATTTTACAGCAGAACCCTGGCTATCTCAAAAGAACACTGCATAGCTCACAGTACAACTCTAATTAGGTTAGGAAAATGAATTATTCCCTACCATTAATTCTCATGAAGCAGATGGAAAAATGAATACATGTTGGCAGTGTGTGTTTGCAGTCCAGAGAGTCAATCATATCCTGGGCTGCATAAAAAGAAGCATGGCCAGCAGGTCAAGGGAGGCAATGCTCCTCCTCTGCTCTTCTGAGACCCTTCCTGCAGTACTACATCCAGCTCTGAGGCCCTGAGCACAAGAAAAACCTAGACCTGTCAGAGCAGGTCCAGAGGAAGGCCACAAAAATGTCTGGAGGGTGGGAAAAGTTCTCCTATGAAGAAAGGTTGAGAGATTGGGGCTTGCAAGAAAGATGGAGAGGATTTTTATGAGGCCCTGTAGTGACAGAACGAGGGACAATGGTTTTAAACTAAAAGAGGGTAGATTTGGATTAAATATAAGAAGAAATTCTTTACTATGAGGAGGGTGAGGCATTGGGACAGGTTGACCAGAGAAGTTGTGGATACCCCATTATCTGCCTTTGAGAAACACAAATCAGTGATAGATGTGGAGGAGGGGTGAAACTAGGTGCTCTTTAAAGGTCCTTTCCAACCCAAATCACTCTATGTTCTATGATTATTTTGCTTTCCATAAGTGAAAGGAAAGACAGGAGAAACATACTGTGAAATACACTGTTAAACAAGGTACATTTTAAGGAAAAGATTCCTTTGTATTTAACTGGAATGAGCTTACTGTAAATCAAAGGCTTAAAAGTTTTAAAGTTGTAATTGGATCAGCAGGGCTCTGACAGTTTTCTGGTTTAATAGCAGTGCAGATCTTAAAGAGTGGCTTTTTTTTAAAAAAGAAGAGGCTCACAGGAGACAAGCAGTAAAAAAGATCCAGTCTGGGATATATTTTCAAAGGAATTTGAAATAAACTATCAATCTCTTAATGCTCTTTTTGTATTAGGAGTAAACAGGGCTTCAGTTTAAACTTCAGAATGCAACATACTCTACTTTGCCAACTTACTCTCAGTGCACCTAAGAGGCCATTATCTGACAGATGACTAAGGACTTAGCTGATTGTCTGCAGTGTTTGATATAAAATCTTGACAAGCATAGTCTATTAAATTAGAAGAATGCCAGCCAAAGTGAGTGATAGAGAATTCCAGAGACACAGAAAGAGGAGTGAATAAAAAATAAATAGTAATTTTTTTCATCTATGCAGCCAAGGCACCCAGCTGACTGTTATCAACACTGTTATCTTTCAAACATTATTATAGCTAAAAAACCCCATAAGTTAGAAGCATGTTGTAACCTCAGTTAGTAATTAAGATTCCATGGAGAGTCGCCTGCTGAAATTCATAGCAAATGCTTATAATCTTGTCCCTAAAATCCATTTATCTAAGTTCGACTGACCTTCATTGGGACTTAGATACGTAAGTCGCTGAGATGCTTTTGAAAAACAAACCCAAAAGAGCTACAGATAAAATTCTAGGCATCTTCAATGCAAAAAGTTACACCTTTCTGTTACTGAAATACAAAATACAATAAAATATGTGCACTGAATAATAGCACAAGCACATGTCTCTGCTGAGAGATTCTAAATGAAGGGTCAAGCCTAGAGACATTACCTTGCTGAAGCTTTTTGAAGTACATTCTTTAAGGACTGGAGACCTTTGTAGCCTTTAATATCAATAACAATGGTAACAAGAAGTTAGATTTTTCTCTCCTGTGTGTACCTGTATATACCAGGCATATCATACCTATCTATCAGTATTCAAAGCATGCAAAGGGCACAAGGAGAGGAAGGCCACCTGTCAAGCTGAAAAAGAATAAGTGCTATTAGAGCAGATTTTACAAAGGGACAAGAGCTAAAGTAGCAAGAGACAAAGTGCAACATAAATGCTTAAAATGTAAGCAGGAGAATAACCTGGACAAAAATCCTTATAGAGGAAAGTCCATTAGGTAGATCAAAGATTGAGTTATATTTCCAGCTTTTAGAAAAACTCGCATTACTACAGGGCAAAATCAAAGTATTTGATAATCCATTACAGCTTTGAATTCAGCCTGATCATGTCATTTACAGTATTTATTTTTTCTAGTTCATAATAAAACCAATTACCAAAAACCATTCTATCTGGCCAATACAGGCCAAGTGAAACATTTGAGTATTAACCTTGTACCCACATTGTCTGGGAATACACTAAAACCTATGAATAGTTTCCTGCCAGAAAAGAAGACAGTTGTCTTTAGGAAAAACATATTATTATGGCTTAAAGTACATTCTTAAAGGAAACACACACACACAAAGTACATCAGTACTGCCCACAAAGTCCTGAACTCCAAATCACAATTTGGAGTTACTTGGTTGTATTTTTAACAATCCAATAACACTTCTTGTAATAATGGTTGAAGCATAGACTACATTAACCACTCCTGCCCTTCCTTAAATGGATTAGCCACCAATTTAAGGCATGTGAATGTACACACACACACTAACACACGTGTACACACAAGACAGACCAAAGGCAAGGGCTTTCAACTCTCTGCACTGTCACCAGCAGACCAAGAAACTTTGCCCAGATCATTTCAAACCACTGTCTCAGTTTCTCCATCTGAAATGCAATTCTGTGTTCCACATATGAACTAGGTTTATATACACAAATGAGGGCATGATCACCCTCAGATCTGGAGTAAAATACAGAGCCTTACTTTAAAAAAAGCTTCTTAGCTTAAACTGAAGCACTTCCAACAGGAATAGTTGCCTATATGAATAAAATGAAACTGCAGCAATATAACAAGAGTTCTACAGTCTATATTATAGATAGACAACTGGAGATCAAATCCCTGCATCATCTCTAACACCAGTTGTATCATCCCATATACATTTGTGGGGAAAAATGTAGTCAACAAGATTATATTAAAAAATAATAATAATAAAAACAAAGTGTATGTTCAGCAAGCTCTACTGTATTTATAATTCTTCTGAATGTTCTCATATAGTTTCCAGATCATTAAAAGAAAAATCTAGATCTATCAGTTTCATTTTTTCCTAATTAGTTTTTCATGTAAATTTTCTCTGTTGACTCCAATTATAGAGTATTTCTGGGCTTATTAAAAAGTGTGGTTTTTTTCCTTCAGCCACAGAAGAGAATATCCAAGTGTCCCCCCAGGTTCACACATCTCTAATGATCATACCATTAGTAAAACTGACCATGACATTAAAAGAGTTTCTGCAGAAATGCAGGAACTACTTTTTACTTTCATTAAAATGCTGCAATATGGAAATCCAGTATTTCATTTTTCAATCTGTGCACCACGTAAACCAGACTCAAGCCAGTTTGAGTGGGGAAACCACACAACTGAGGTGATCAACTTTCTGTTTGACATGCTTTGTCACTTTCCCTGGCATAGAGGTTGGGACCAGTTGACCTCTAAGGTCCCTTCCAACCCAAACCAGTCTGTGATTCTAGGATACCATGGGATGTCCTGTGGCTGTGGATAACATCATGTAGATTTTACAAGCTCCAAGAAACACAAAGATAAGCTTAATATTGATTTCATTTTTCTTTATTATTAGCTTACTACTAGTTTTATTATCTCATTGGAATTTCATTCACTTTTTCTCTTCCTGATGGGCTCTACCTTATAAGATCAGACAATATCAGGCAGATTGAAGTAGACTGAGTCTACCAGGCCCTTAGACTTAGCTGACTGTGACCTTTTTAAGATCCAGCTAAGATATTTTCTGCTGAATACTCCATGAAAAATGTTTTACATATTTAAATTCCTAGAAAGCAAACAGTAATGAGAAATATAATTGATGATCCTTGATTTAATCCCTATTTCAGTGATCAAGTACTATATAATCAAGCTATTGTGTTTGTTGACCTGAGGGAGGCTCTAACAGACACTAAAATGGCTTACAAATTCAGCATGTATGAGCAGCTGTGGCAACTGTGACTATGTGTGTGCATGTGTGTGTCCTTCTCAAATGAGATAAAACAAGACCTAGTTTGAATTCAGTGAAAGAGCAGCAAGTTACATTAGTGGTGAGCGAGTATGTGCACGTGCAGTAACTGCAATGTGGCTGTTGAACCTCAAACACAGACTGAGCAAATGTCAGAAATTTTCAGTGAGTATCACAGACAAAATTGAAGCACACTAGTTAAAAAGCTGGATAAATACTGTAGTCCTATTTTCAGAGCAACACGTGTAATTGTGGCAAAATCATAACAAACACACCTAGAGAAAGGCAATAAGGTGACACAGCCTGGCTCATGATGCTCAATGCATAAAAAAATAAATATTATATTAATGTATTTTGTTATTAGAGTTCACAGACTGTAGTTGTTGTTCTAATGCAGGGGTACCATTGAAAGAGTATCCAAATACAGGAAATATCAATCTCTGCATACATGGGTGCAGCCATTATTGCTAAGATATTTTTTCTGTTATTATTGCACAAGGTCATCTGAGCTACTTCAACCTGCCTTTCATTGAATATACTGCTCCTTTTTTCAGTCTCAAATATCAACAACTGCAACTGCTGGCAAATACTAATTTTGTAATTGCCAATACTTGTGAAAGAAAATAATGGAACTGCATGAAACTTATAACCCCTGAAATGACTACTCCTGGGATAAGAATTTGGATAAAGGAGAATATTTCACAATAAACTGTAGTGAATACTTCAACCTGTGGACTTCTTTAGTTAAGTGCCACCACTTCTTTGTACAATAGCTAGAATCACTGGGGATGCAGTCTTTGTGGTTTTTAATTAATTTCTTCATTTATCTTGATGATCATCTAGATTTACTGAAGCAATCTACAAGAGTGTTATTTTAATAAAATTGCAGTCACCATTTCTATGCCTAGAGTTCCTTACTGCTGATACTAAATAATCTACTAAGGATTTACATGCTAAAAAAAATAATGCTCACTACTTGTAGCAATGCCAGAATGCTGACAGTCACCAACCACAAACATTTCTTAATACAGAATTTATCATGTTTGTGATAGTTACTGAATATTTTCTCATACTTATCCTGGATGAATTTTCACATGGATTTAGAATTTAAAAATAAAAAAATTAAAAAATATTAACTCAATTTGTTTATAGACAGGCTGTAGGACTAAACTTAAATGTATTATTTTATTTACTAAACTTAAATGTATTATTTTATTTACTAATTATATAGCACTTTATAACCACTTTATATTATTAATTTATTTAATTGGATTGATTTGGATTATTTCTTTATTTTCCTGTAATGTAAGCTATAGATCTTCCAGACTGACAGAAATCTCTACACATCATCCCCTAGGAAAGATTTGCCCCACTTTATACCTGCCAAAGCTGTGGCCAAGGGAACCCAGCAGTGCAGTGTTCTAGCTGCAGTTCCAGTCTTGACAAAAGTTCTTCAGAGCCACTGCATGATGGCCACAAAATTCTTACAATATTAAAAAATATTAGTAAGACTAATATATCTGTACTGAGATTTACTGGGAAGGCTGAGGAGCTGTTAACCTACTTGATTAGCACTGTACCCCTTATGATCTGCACTGCTTCTTTCTCCCTTCCCTTACTGTTGATATCACAGTCCCATTGCTGCTTTAGAAATCTCACCTTTTAGAGAGAAGGAGGAAAAGGGATGCTTTAAGAAATCCTTAGAAGGGTTTGTTTCCTCCTGTGCCTTGAAACATGCAACTTGCAGCTACAGCTGATCATATTCTTCCATTCCCTTCTGAACACTGGAATCTGCCCTTCCTAACTGGCCATGGCAGCACCTCATTACCCAGGCAAAGATTTTCTAGCAAATTCAGAGATTAAACTGTGTCCATCAGTGCTGCAAATCTTCATGCAGTTTGGACAATCTTTCCTAGAGAGACAATTGTAATATGATTTAATTGAGACTATGCAACTATGGTTTAAATACAGTTTTGTTTCTCATTTAGATTCCTTGCCTTTAACATTTCATCACTATTCATTAAGTTTAAACTGCATTTTTAACCTCCATTCAAAAATCGCTCTTTCAGGTGAGGTAGTTTCTTGAAAGCCCTCAGGCAAGAACAGCCAGTATCTTAAACTGCAGTCATCCTGGCAAGCAAGTCTTCTTAAAAAGGAAAGAACAGAAAGGAAATTCTGACCATGATAAAGCAAAGCCTACCTTTTTTATTATTACTCATTATTTAAAAGAGTAAGTTTAATTTTTCTAGCAGTTTTTTTTCTGCCATTATAGTTAGTGATGGGATGAAAGACACAGACCCAGAGAAAATTACTCAAAAGATCCATATATTTCAGTCTTTCATGGATGGGTTAATCAGTTCAGAATGCTAGAGGAAAGTCAGATCCTTCAGGCCACGTACATGGCCTGAAGAAAAAAATTGGTGTTGACCCTAGATTCTACTAGGAATAAGCAGGCAACTTGAATCCATGTCTGTTCATTTACTGTGCTCTTCCTTACGATGAGTACACATCCAGCTAAGGACAGCTGGAATAGGCAGCAAAACTGACACATTCTGCTTGCTCAAGACAGAGCAAATAAGGACAATCTAGTTAAGGGAAACATTTTTACCTTTATTTCTGAGGAATAAGCAGGCAGGAGTGAGCAAAGTTCAAAATTGTCACTGAATGTGGTTTGGATCCTGATTACAATGTTAATTTTGTCGTTGGTTTCAGCAATGGGGGGATTAGGTGCTCACCTCTAGATTTACCATCTAAAAGCCAATGTTTTTTAAATTCAATTTTACATGAAAGCTTGGGAAGATAGTGGGTCAGTTGTCTGTAGTTCTACACAGAATGATGTTCCAGAGAGGACTCTGCTCCTGGAGACTGCCTTGGGCTTTATCCTTTCCTCTCTGACAGCTCCAGCAAGTCATGGCCCTGCCAGTCTGCCATTGACACCTGGTCTGTAAAATCCAGACACAGATAAAGCACAAAAAATGAGTGGCATAACAGATGCTAAGTGGAAAATCAAGATTAGAAAATCAAATAAGCATCATTACATGCAACACAAATAAAACAAAAACAACCTTGGGCATGTCTATAAAGGAAAATGAAAAGGAAACTTTCCACACAAAAATTTAAAGTTAAGAACTTTTCCTGCATGTTTAAGCATAATCAACTGCCAAACACTTCCAGCAAATTCTATTGTTACATATTGTACAGGGCTTAGTAATTTGAGCTTCTGAATTGTTGTTGGTTTTTGTTTGTTTTTATTTTGAAGTAGAGACTATAATTTAAATCTTAATAAAACAATGAAATTGGAGCTGGCTGAAAATAATTTCTCCCAAGTTCTTTTCAGACACTAATGAAGTCAGTCTCCATGTTATGCTTAAATAGTCTGTAATTTCAAACCTGCAAAAGATTGCTTTTGTGCTGCACTTTTTGTCTTTTCAGACTTTTCTGGAAGTTCATGGATTTATATTTTGATGATGTTCAAAAATGAACTCTTCTTTCTTTCAAATTGAAGTAGGTGCCTTGCAAAATGAAGACTGCAATTCATAACTGTTCTCTGATTAGCTAACTTTAGATTTTCTCTCTCAAATGGTAATGATTATTAAAAATTAGAACATCATCACTGTAAAACAAAAATAAATGGTTTGGGTAAGTGACCTGATTGTGTTAGAGGTTGGATATGTTCTTTGCAAGACTTTGCTGATAATAGCAACCAGCAGCATGTAGCAACTCTGCAGCACTCCTCAGATTCAGTTGGGTCCCTCACACACCACACATTACCAAGACCTTTTTGGCAAGTAAGTAAGAGTTTATAACTGGGACAACTTGGGGCATTTAATCTCAAGTTTCTATTCCAAGGTGTCATAGAGAACATGGTATTCGCAGCACCTGTGGAGAAAAGTATTGAAGTATTACAACACAAGTATAATTTTTTTTTTTCTCCTTTCTTCCCCAAAAATGGAGAAAAAAAAACAAACAAAAAAACTATAAATTCTCTCTTATAATAAAGGCTTTGCCTTGTTTCTTGGCCAGAAACATGAAGTACAGTAAGGTATATGAGATACTTATCAGATGTAAAAATCAGTTAATTATCTATATTAATTTTTTTCTTGTCAGAGTTCAAATAAACCACAGAAATCATGAACCTTTAGTAGTTCATCTTTGCTAGTTCTTTGAATAGAGAGTAAAGCTTTGCAGAAAAAAAAAATAAAAGGTGCTTTACTGTTCAGGAGACATGGAAACTGATTACAATTAACCCTTGTGCTGCTTGTGTAGAAGAAAGGTTTTCAAAGCAGCAAAACATCTTTACCTCTATATATGTACATATATATATATCATCATCATCATCCTATAAATCAAGCCTTGTGGACAAATTCAGCTGGGGATATTCATTACACAATTCAGCCAACTGTCTCTTCACTTTCCCAGGGAATAAGTAGAAGCTACTTTGTGATTTGCACTGTACACAGCCAGCAAACTCCAAGTGCATTCTGGTGTTACAGATAGTCCTGACTCTAGCAGTGTCCTCTGTACTTAAAAAAATAATAATAATAATGCTAAGAACTAAATATTAGAAACTACTGTATAAGAAAAACACCCAATTTGAAGAATATCTGAATCAGGATCTGCTCAGGGATTTCACATTCCTCACAGAAGCAGGGACATCCTATGTTGAACAGCTTGAGAATCACAACCAGAAGAACAGATGTGCAAAATGAGAAGCTGAGAGGGCAAGTACTTGGCCCTACACCCACTTGAACTACCTGAACTGCACAGATGCATGAGTGCCAGGCAGCCAGATGCATGGAGCAAGCAGCCTCCTCTGGTGGCAGTTTCTGTTACTAAGGCCAGCACACCAGTAACACAGGGATCCAGGGCACTTGTATCTTCTAGTAATAAAACAGGTGGCTGCTTCCCTCATGTGCTGAACTAGCAGAAAGCTAAAGACCACTAGAGTGGCAGGGATACCAAAAAGATGGGAGCAACTTCCTGAATACACAGAGTTCTCTTCACAGATCAACAATGATGGCAAACAGTGCATAAAACTACAAACAGGAGGAGCAGGGAAGGTTTGAGGAACAGGTGAAATCTGACAGATAAATTAATAGAATCACAGGGCATACCTCCCCAAAGGCACCTGGATTGAATTACTCACATTTCTTCCAGATTTGATTTCCCTTTGACCTGGTGGGAGATCTCTTGTTTCAGTACAATAGAAATAAATATAATATCATGAATAAAGTAATTGTCTCTTGAGAAATACTGAATAAACTCATCAAGGAAACAAGATAAAGGTAAGAAAACGGAAGTAAAAACTGCAAGTTCTGGGTAGCTATTAGAAACTAGCATGGAATTTCCTGAAACATATCATGAAATTTTTCAAAACAGCTATTTACTAAAAGTTTAAACATGCATAAAATGACCAAGAATTTTTAAACAGGAAAAATATCTAGAAACCTACTATGTAACTAATTAACTAGCTAAAATAAATAAGCAAAGCATTTTCAAACCTAGAAACACTTGGAAATTGTTGATACTTGAAAAGTATCTGCTCTTTGGTTTCACTGAATTTTTAAGACAAACTGAAAATATTTCCATTTTCTTTGCATCATGATAGCAATTTTTTCAATCTCTCAAATTTGTTTCCATCTCTATTTGAAACCATAACAAGACTCAACTATTGTTGACTGAATCCTTCTGATAGACTCATGCTCTCATTTTAGTTCAAATTTTCCTTTGACTTTTTGAGGGAAATATTATTTCCCTGGTGCTAAAACTGAAGAAGAAAACTACAGCCAAAAAAAGATTAGTCCTTATTCTCCTCTTCAGTTTTAAGCTCCATTGATTACTTTCAGATCTTTTTGATTTTCAGGAAGTTTGTATTTCATTACTTGGCCATTTACAACACAAGGTCATTTCTTCTCGGTATTCAAGAGAAAAGTGAATTTATTTTGTGTTGAATCAATTTTATCTCAATATAATTCTATCTTTAAGATCAGGAGCTATAATTGTTAAATTTAATAAATATGCATTTCTTTGTTCAGACTAACAATGTAACATAACAAATGAAAATAATAGACTCCATCACATCTTAAACAGTTGTTTCTTAATCTAAAAATAGAGGTAGAATGCCATCTACTTGTTAGTTTCCTATATTGCTGGCAGTGGGAAAAAAAGCTAACACCCTTGGATTACTGCAGCCCTTAAGTAGATTCTCTGGCTAATCATCTGTGTCCAGAGTTACATGGAAAATCAAGAGTAGCCATCAAATTAGCATGCACCTGATATGTTCAATGCATCAATTATACAACACAGCAGAGCCCTCTCCCTTTCTAAGGTGCTGACCCCCAAATGCCAAACTCTGGAAATCATTCCAGACTGTGAGGTAAGAAACAAACTCTGATGTGGCAGGGATACCAAAAAGATGGGAGCAACTTCCTGAATACACAGAGTTCTCTTCACAGATCAACAATGATGGCAAACAGTGCATAAAACTACAAACAGGAGGAGCAGGGAAGGTTTGAGGAACAGGTGAAATCTGACAGATAAATTAATAGAATCACAGGGCATACCTCCCCAAAGGCACCTGGATTGAATTACTCACATTTCTTCCAGATTTGATTTCCCTTTGACCTGGTGGGAGATCTCTTGTTTCAGTACAATAGAAATAAATATAATATCATGAATAAAGTAATTGTCTCTTGAGAAATACTGAATAAACTCATCAAGGAAACAAGATAAAGGTAAGAAAACGGAAGTAAAAACTGCAAGTTCTGGGTAGCTATTAGAAACTAGCATGGAATTTCCTGAAACATATCATGAAATTTTTCAAAACAGCTATTTACTAAAAGTTTAAATATGCATAAAATGACCAAGAATTTTTAAACAGGAAAAATATCTAGAAACCTACTATGTAACTAATTAACTAGCTAAAATAAATAAGCAAAGCATTTTCAAACCTAGAAACACTTGGAAATTGTTGATACTTGAAAAGTATCTGCTCTTTGGTTTCACTGAATTTTTAAGACAAACTGAAAATATTTCCATTTTCTTTGCATCATGATAGCAATTTTTTCAATCTCTCAAATTTGTTTCCATCTCTATTTGAAACCATAACAAGACTCAACTATTGTTGACTGAATCCTTCTGATAGACTCATGCTCTCATTTTAGTTCAAATTTTCCTTTGACTTTTTGAGGGAAATATTATTTCCCTGGTGCTAAAACTGAAGAAGAAAACTACAGCCAAAAAAAGATTAGTCCTTATTCTCCTCTTCAGTTTTAAGCTCCATTGATTACTTTCAGATCTTTTTGATTTTCAGGAAGTTTGTATTTCATTACTTGGCCATTTACAACACAAGGTCATTTCTTCTCGATATTCAAGAGAAAAGTGAATTTATTTTGTGTTGAATCAATTTTATCTCAATATAATTCTATCGTTAAGATCAGAAGCTCTAATTGTTAAATTTAATAAATATGCATTTCTTTGTTCAGACTAACAATGTAACATAACAAATGAAAGGAATAGACTCCATCACATCTTAAGCAGTTGTTTCTTAATCTAAAAATAGAGATAGAATGCCATCTACTTGTTAGTTTCCTATATTGCTGGCAGTGGGAAAAAAAGCTAACACCCTTGGATTACTGCAGCCCTTAAGTAGATTCTCTGGCTAATCATCTGTGTCCAGAGTTACATGGAAAATCAAGAGTAGCCATCAAATTAGCATGCACCTGATATGTTCAATGCATCAATTATACAACACAGCAGAGCCCTCTCCCTTTCTAAGGTACTGACCCCCAAATGCCAAACTCTGGAAATCATTCCAGACTGTGAGGTAAGAAACAAACTCTGATGCTTGTTTGTTATTTAGAATACAAATCCTGGCCAAGAATTTGTGTTACTGAGGTATGGAAGTAATCAGAATAAAGTAGAGTGATAGTCTTTGTTCTGCACAGCTCACCAGTCTCTGGAAATGATTTTACAAGAAAAACTTTGTCCCTGAAGTTTCAGAAGGGGTGTAGCCAGCTGGACAGAGCAGCAAAGAGCTGTTATTCAAGTACAGGGCAGATAAACCACTGATTTATTCCTGTTGTGGCAGGGCTTTCATCAAATAATAAAAAATGACAATGTATTCCAGAAAAATCTACAGAGATCCCTTAATAACCCATAAGCAGAAAGGATGATACACATAATACTTGTGAGCTTTGCCTGCTAAATCTGGGGAGTTCTCTACCAATTCTATTTGCACCTCATCACGCTCTTCATTTACAATTTAATTTACTAAGAGAAAAACTCACTAACAATGATCAGTTTCAATGGAGAAGTCTGCTTCCTAATACTGAACTACTCCATGGTATCTAATGTATCTGGCAAAAAAAAAAAAAAGGTATTGTCTTTTTTTTTTTTCCTAGCAAAGTAGTCAGAGTCATCTCAGAAGCAAGTCAGTAGTCAGTGAAGTAGTCATATCACTAGCTTTCCTCCATTCTTCTCTCCAGGCATTAGTACTCCTTTTACAAATATTTATTTGAAAGCTCTATAAACCTTTTAGAAAACTTAACCATACACAAAGGGCTCAACAAACAAGTCTCCAGTAAGAAATTCCCTGCTTTACAAAAAGGGAGAAAGTGACTCTAAACCTGGGAATCACAAACGTTATTCCTAGTCTTGCTCTTTGCTTTCTGGTTCCTGATCCTACTGGGCACAAAGGCTGCCCCCATCACTCTGAAGCCAAACTGGCTAGAAGCATAATTCAGTATAAACCAAAACTTTCATGTGTCTCTTCATAGGGCTTAAAGACTGATACTTTGCAAAAAACAGCCAGCTATTACACACAATATGGTTAGATAAGAATTTAGTCATAATAGTTCTGCTACTTAAGTGATGCACAAAGGCATTCTGAGATTTAAGTAGTATTTTTGAGGGGTTTTTTCCCCCTCTCAGTTTAATTTTTGCATTAGTACAGGTCCAGGAGAGATCGAATACAAACTTAAAATACAAATTTCCCATTATTTAGTTCTGGTCTACTTACAGAAGTCACTCAAGCTTTATTTTTCTAAAGTGGAATTGATCAGAATCACAATTAAGGTAATAAAACATGGACACATGCTTAATACAGAGCAAGGAACCATTCTAACTCTAGACATGAAACCACAAGAACTCTTGAGCATGTTGGGCTTTGCTCTTATATGTACTCCCTCTCCTGCCCACTTTGAGTACCTTTGAATGTTCTTAAATTAATTTTTGAGTTTATATAACTGACCATAATCTCATTATATGTATAGCACTTTTCCTCAGTTCATATTCTAGATGGCCTAGCCATGCTGAGCAGTCATATTCAAAATAAAATTTCCATGACCAGGTTTCCAGAGTTTGCATTTACACTGACTGGAAAAGAAGCAGCTGTAAAATGGGCATGTTTTGCCAGGGTACAGCTAGAGCTGTGAATTTCATAGATCGGGTTATTGCAGGCAATCCATTCTCAAAGCATTTATTGTTTTCTGCAATCTCCAAAGCACATAACCTTGCTATGTAAAGGAAGTGGCCTCTGCCTTGGAGAAAGGAGACCTCCTGGAGAAGCAGCTGAGTTAGACTTAGTTACTTTATATAATACCTTGAGAGTCTTTTTGTGCCTTTGCCTGGTTCTGCCACTCCCTCCTCAACCTAACCACTCCAAAGAACTGAACCTCTTCCTGAAATACTGTGAGACCAACCAGCACAAATCAAATTCAAGAGCAATGACAGAAGCCTTCAAATAAATACAGGAAGGGAAGGAAGGATGAGAATTAACACTGCATGAGTTATTGCTGTATAATTCCCTACTGAGCTAAGTTAATGAAGTGGTAATCTGATTAAACCACATTTCTAGAGTCCTTACCTGTCCCAAGTGTGCTGAAAGCAATGGGAATACTTCTAAATCCATCAGACATTCAAATCTCATGACAAAACTACTGCAGGATATCCCACTATGAAGTACAACCCTAATCCTGCTAGAAAGGAATCTCAAAGGCATTTCTACCCTTATTGAGCCTCAATATCCACAAGTTTTATGAATTTTTATGTAGAAAGAATATGAGAGTGCATCTAAGCAAGTAATTCTCTGTGCACTTCATGCATGCAAAATGGAAGCATCTTTAATTTCTGCAGTTCCACCAAAGTAGGTCAGGTCAGGTCAGTACTAGCAATTAACATAAATGAACAAGAAGTTCATAAAAGCAATTTAATTTGAATTAACAATTTATCTGCTCCCAGACTTGGCTACAGTGAAGATGCTGTTACTTTTACTTATTAATATTTTTATTTATGTAACATCAATGTTACAGAGGATGGATGTAAGCAAGCATAGTTCTATGAAGGAACTTCAGAATCAATGCCCCAAAGAGTTTATAATGCAAACAAACACAAAAATGTGTCAGGAAATCTGGTATATTGTTTTCTTTTCCCAGATGAATCCCTGAAGCCCTCAATACTGAAGTAGTACTTTTCTAGAGAATCTAACATCTATTTTGTATGTTAATAATGTGCAAGATATAAATACTACATCTATTATGCATTATTTTCCACTTGCTTATGCTGTATGTACGATTCACATGATATTCAATATTGTATTCAATATACAATTGCCAAAGGTATGGCTTTCTGGAATGTTCTGTTGCTTTTTAGGTTACAACAGAGACTGAGGCCATGAGTGAAATCAAGCAGGAAAGTCTGAAACAGAACACAGTTCTCCCTGGCAATTTACAACAGCAGGTACTGCTCCTACTGCATCTGCCTCAAAAAGGGTAGTAACACCACTCAGCAGCTATTACTGCACTTTAGAATTTTCAAGTCCTTTCCAAACATTAATTAATTAGTCCCACAACTCATTCAGGCAGGTAATTAGCCTGATTTTATTTTTTAAAACTCTAACATGAAGAGGTTAAGTGACTCACTATGAAGTAGTGAAGGGGCTGGGATTCAGTCTTGGTTCACTGTCATCTCATCTCCACAAGGTCCCTCTTTCTGGTCATCTCTCTTTTTCTTTGAGCTCTTCCTTTCTAGCTAGCAGACACGTAGCAGTTTAAAAACACATAAAAGACAAGATGCCTCACAGTGTAACTTCATCCAGCTGCTGAGATGAATGAAATCAGATCAGTTTATAGATATGGGGTAGAAAATACCATATTCTGTCTTCAGTGATCAAATTCAGACACAAGCTTGGGCAAAAAGAATAATTTGGGGAAAAAAAAAAAACAAGGTGGAACTCTTTAGAGCTGAAATGGTGCTGCCCTCCCTATCCAGGCCAGAAAGCCAGGTTTAGCATGAATCTTCTACATGGCAGCAGTCAGGATTGCCCCTGTAAAAGACACAGAAAGCCTTGTCTCTCAATTGCTACAGTTTCCTGTGTTGAATGATACACAGAGACTATTTTCATATATGAGCTCAAGCAATTATCCTCTCTGAAAAGCACTTAATTTGCACCATAATTTTTATTACCTCCAGTACATGAAGTGTCTAGATAGGTCACCTACTGGACTCTGGATTGATGGCACCTGATGTAGTGAGACACAAGCAAACCATGGCAATATAACAGCAAGTACAACCTGCACTTTAATTGGATGAATTACTATTTATTTCAACACTGTGTTCTGCAGCTGTGTGATTATAAAGCATTGATTGAGATGAGGAAACACTGCTGATTTATGTGGTAACTTTGTAATGTGGACTGAGATTAGCCCTCATTACAGATACAGCATTCTAGAGGTTCCCAAAGCTGCTCAAGCAAGCATAACAGATGCCAGCCTTCAGGATCATACCCAGTATCCACCATTATCATTTTGCTATAAAGCAAAACATGCAGTGTTGGGCAGGATGCGGTCAAAATTAAGCTGTTTTTCTGTTTGGTTTGTATGTATTTTCACTCTGTGAAATCAGGAATCAAGTTGTCCACTTAGAAGTCACCATTACAAATCAAGCCATGTGATGTCTTTACCTCTTGCATCTCCCTCCATGTAAAAACTATCCTACTCTCTCTGCCTTTCAGAAGGGGAAAATTATTTTTCCCCCTCACACATATACCTCCCACTACCACTTCCAGTCTTTTCAAGTGAGACAAACTAAACCTCACCATAAGTCCCTTTGACAGTATCTGTCAATCTGGACCTTTGATCACCTGTGGAAAACTTCTCCACATTCTGCTGAGAGAAGCAAGCCACTTCTTCACCCTCCTCGTTTGGAAACCAACAGACTCTGGCACCCTGCTGACTGGATGACATTCCCTTCCCTTTATTTTTGTGCCAAAAGACAGGAGAGAATTCACTGTGGTACTGCAGGGAAAAAATATGGTAACAAGTGTGTTGGAAACTCATTCAATAAATCGTCATGTTCCAGCAACACTTGTCTTCCTGAGGGCTTATAGAATTGCCCATTCCATTGGCACTGAAATGTCATGTACCCATCATAATATCCTTGTTATCATCCTCCAAGTGTTTCCTGTTCTCCATCTCAGTGGTTCGTAGGCAAGTAAGTGTTATATATGACCCCTGCATTACAGTTCTAACTCTTCCCTCAAACAGAGCATTGTCTTGCCTGATCACAATGAAATTTTCTTTTCCCATTTTCTTTCTGGATTGCAACAACTTGGTCTAAACAATTCTATCTATGAAAAAAAAAAAAAATAAATTCTCTCAAGGGCAAATTCCCATTCTCACACACATCACCTCAGCCTTAAAACAATCTGGGGGAGGGTCCCTAAATCACCCTGCCAAAATTCAAGGGCAAAACCAACTACAACCTTTTTGCTGTTCTTCTCACATCACAATTTGAAGCTTGCCAACAAATAAACGCACATACAATTAAGTGCCCCTCCACATGTCTGTGTATCTCTTTTAAACCTCTTCAGCAGAAGACATGCATCCATTTACATGTATATACATGGTAGTACATCACCAGGCACTGAAACAATATGCAGCCCTTTGCAGGAGGGAAATACAGACCTGGGAAAAAGAGTTCAGCATTTGTCTCCAAGTGCAGAGAATACATGGGCATATGGCTTGAAAAGAACCTTCTTTTATACAATTCAGTGACTGGATGAGCCAGCTGGGGAATGCCTGAACTGCTCAGTAAACATTAAAACACTTGCTCAGTAAACATTAAAAAATAAAAGAAACAAACAAAAAAAAACCCCATACCTTGGAAATAACGCTACAATCAAGCCAAAGATGGAGCAAGTATTTGACAGGAATAAAGAGTTTGAGGCAGTACCAAAGATAGAAAACCGTTCTCTGCAACAATTTAATAAACCTAACATTATTCCTATAGGTATTCAATAACCTAACATCTTTTGGGGGGAATATAAATTATTCAATGCTTGTAATTTGATTGAAATGATGAATGGGGGAAAAAAAAAATATATATATTTTAATTGTAATCTGTATTTTGTATGCATCAGGCAGAACCACCAGCCAGGCTGCTGCAGCAGGCTCTGGGGAGAGCTGCACGGCTCGGAAGGCTGCTAATGGGATGCGACGTCCTTCAGCACCGAGATCATGAGTTGAATCCAGAACGCGCTGGGAGCCACTGGACAGGGCCTCTCAGTATGGCTAAAATTCAAAACAGAGTTATTAGTTACCTTCATCGTGTCCTCTCCCTTTTTGTTCAGGAACATCCGTAACTCCCGGTGCTGGAGCGCGGAAAATTTTCAGCCTTTCTACAGGGATTTTTCCAAGGTTGCCCATGATACTGGACTCATCGCTTCAGCCTTTGCCACGTCCCCAGCATCACCCCCATCCTGTGCCCCCTTCCTGCTGTTTCCCCAGACAAACCCCTTCACCTTTCCCCTCACATCTCCTCACAAACCTCCTGCCTCCTCTCGCAGCGGCAGGAAGCGCCGGCGGAACCGGCTGTGACTGGCCCAGAGCAGCTGCCCCTGCCCCAGCAGGGCTTCTGCTGAAAATCAACAGACCACATTTGCACTCGTCTAAGGAAACCTCCTGGGCGATGGCACCACTTTCACAACCCAGGCCTAGAAAGTCTGCTCTTGGCTTCGGTCCTTTTATTCACCTCACTGGTTCTTACTGTTCCCTCCACAGAACCGCGTCCAGAAACTTTGCCACTTACTTTTCTCTGCACAATACACACTTGCCTGATGGTGAAAGGCTTTTTAGACTTATTACTTAAAATACCCAAGGTATCGTAAGGTAATCTCTTAAAATTTAGTTTAATTAAAGCCACAAGCACTAAAAAAGCGAGCGTCTTGTTGTTACAAAACCAAAGAACAAAAAACAGGCACCCAAAAGTATAATTTTAAACTTTGTTTACATGCAAAAACTCTTCTCCTAGAAGTAATTCTTTTCAATCCTGTGACTTACTGGTTTAAGTGCACTGGCTGCTCAGGCGATAGCCAGGAGGCCTCATGGCAACTCCTCATCTTGCCAGAACTGGGGACCTGAACGGGGCACCTCGGAGAAAATGAAGTTCACATTTGTAGTTTTGCCTGCTGCACATATTTCTTCTGAAGCAGAAATTATCTGTAACTACCTGTGAAGTTCTTAGCACAAAGAATCTTCAATCTCCATTGGATTTTTGATGCACTATTGCAACATAAATAACAGTGGTTGATCTGAGGTCTGAAGTTTGTGGGTTTCTTCATGGTACCCATGATCACTTCTTATTAGTTTTTACCTTTTTTGATCTCTCCATTCCCTTTTCATCTCCACCCTCAAAATCTGTAAAAACACATCATAAAAGCAACCTCCACATAAAACTGCGTGGATAAACTAATGTCCTCGAGATAAATGCACAACACATAAAAAGGGGCACAGCAGGGGAAATAGCTTCTACTAGATTAATTGATGAAGGTGAAAAAAGTGTGTTGGGTCTCAGAGGTATGGACATAAGGCAATTGACCTAATAAAAGTTGTATTTTACCCAAACATCTCACTCCCTTTTATATCTTACACCATCACTACTGCACTGATGGCACTGTCCACTCCTAACACTCAGCAGGCAACCTACCTGTGTCAGACATATCAGTGGAAAGCTCTCAAAACCCAAATATTCCTATCTGTATAAACAAAGGAATTGCATGCTTTGTGAGACCTTACAAAGACTTTTAATAACTTTAAAACTCTTTGCCTATTTTATAACAATGCTCTTTAGAAATGCAGAAACAAATGGCCATTCAGGGGAAGACACACAGCTTGCCTGAGGCAAACTGTGATTAAATGACTAAAATCAAAGACTTTTAGTTAAAGAATGACTGAAATAGATGAGAGAAAGAGCTGGCATAGTTTAAAGCTAAGATTTTACAGAATTAGAATTATCACTGTTATAAAATATGCTCAGACAAGCTTAGCAGAGCTCCTCCAGTGTTTGCCACTGAGATCTCTTGCAGGTTTTGCAGCTTTCAAAACAGCAATGTCTAAGAACCCCAGAGGCTTACAATGTGAATCAGACTGTGCCATCCCTCAAACTCTGCATCTGGACACTAGCAAGGAGACATTCAAACATCCAGCATCACTTCAAAAAGGCTGCACCAGCAATTTAGACAGAAGTCGTGAGTTCTTTCAGATGATAAATGCAATCCATATATTTGTTTCCTATGAAGAAATACATTTTTTTTTCTTCACGGGACGTGCAACAAAGATGAAAAAGACTGAGAACACTCTCTACTAAGAGTAAAGTTGACATAAGGTATATTCCTATAAAACTCCACAGGCATCTAATAATAAATAGAAGAAACAGAGAAGATGAAGCACAATTTTCAGAGAAATATACTGAAAGATTTACAAATATCATTAAAGCAACCTCATGCAAAACTTCTATTAAATGTTTCAAGATATTTCAGAATAATTTTTTTCATTTGCAATACAGAAGTGTAGTTAAATTTACTATCACAAATCCTTTGATCATGTGTGCTAACAAAGTTTTTAATGGGAAGAAAAGGCAACCTCTTTTTTCTTAAT
This sequence comes from Chaetura pelagica, assembly GCF_000747805.2. Lineage (NCBI taxonomy): Eukaryota > Metazoa > Chordata > Aves > Apodiformes > Apodidae > Chaetura > Chaetura pelagica. Next base: position 1,773,289 of record NW_009952151.1, on the reverse strand, counting down.
TACTGCACTACAAAATCACTCTGAAACACACTTTGAAACTTTAATTTTCCAGTGAGGAGTACATACATAGAAAATCACTACAAAGGGCACAGCAGACCTTCTTTTCATTTTGACAACATATTCGGCGTCAAACAAATCTATTATCTATATTTCTGCAGATCCACAAATCCCAAAGTTTCTTGCAGTTTTCCCTTGTTAGAATTTCAAAGAACTACATAGACATTTTATACTATGTGGCCAGAACCTGTACAAATTTACTACTACACTGTCAGCAGGAGCTTTATTCTAAATTGGCAAATGTAATTTCAGAGACATTGTGGCTTTCATTCTCTCTTGTTTTCAATTGAAAGATGTAACTTTAATGAAAAACATTACCTAGAGTTTGAGTCCTGGAAACTATATATTTAAGTATACAGGGTACAAAGAAAAGATTAAGAAACTAGAAGAAACAGCAAAGAGTGAACAGAAGTAGTTTGAATATAGTAAGGCTAAAACATAACAAATGTTTCTAATTATTTGTGAACTGCTTCAAGAGAGATTAGTTTTACTGCACAGACTTGTATAAGGCAGGAAGACTTTGGGGTGAATATTGGGTTTGAGAGGATGAGTGAGTTGTAGAAAACCTGGTACCACTTCCAACCTGATTCCCTTGTGCTGCCTCGCACCTGCAGCCTGCAAAAGCACAGCACATTTGGCTTTCTCCATTCAGTTGACTTGGCTGTTGCAGTTTCCAGATGATTAATATCACCTTTTTACATATACAAATAAATACATAAGCTGGAAAGAACTGGGGATTGAGAATCCTGAAATGTAATTAGCTACTAGCATGCATTTTACCAACAAATATTAAAACTACAAAGCAAAAAGAAATAAACAACAAAACAGACTCATGAAACACCATTGCTCAATAAAAATGATGTGTTTATAACCTCATTACTCACATTTTATAGTTGTGGATGCTGGAACACAGAGAAGTTGCTGTGCAAGGTCACACTGTCAGAGTTTGGAACAGAAATTAGACATCTCATTCCCTAGACCAGTGTTCTGCTCACTGTTTTATGAATTGCTTTTTTCTTTTCTTTTCTTTCCTCTATTTTTTTAAAAAAAAGATATATCTCCACAGCAAACTTACAAAAAGGCCTTGTGTGACACACAGATAAGTATGGACATCAAATAAACTGCAGCTCCTGAGCTTCATTTGCAACAATGGTTTGTTGATTTCAATAAACCGTATGTAGAAATAATATCCATGTTAACAGAAATGCTCTGGTCTCTCTGAACTCCATGATAAAAAACTTCCATTATGATTAAATTTCCCTAGGAATATTGGATTTGAACCTTTGTATGTCATAAATTGCCTCATCTGAAATCCAACTGCTGCCAACAGAAATCTTTCCATTCACTCAAGTGAAGTCTGGATCCACTTCTGAATGAAGGAGACTGGACAAGGCATAACAGCACATCTTTCCAGCTGGGTTTTCAGGACTCATTTGTTAATGGTTCTTTTCCTTTCCAGTACGCCTCTGGAACATCAAGTGATGCCACTGGAGAAAGAAAGACAAAAGGAGAATGGGTGTTTACCTCAAACTACATCATAAAACAAAAAGTTCTTCTACAGAAGAAAACTTGGGTTGGGTTTTTTTGTGTTTTTTTTAATTCCCTCCAGAGTTTCATCATCGTGCCTATTTTTCCACAAGTAATGCCAGAATATTTTAAACTTAAACTCTGCCAATTTGTTTGAGCAAAGCTGGTTACATGATGTCCCTTTCAAAGCTCTAGGATTTATATGGTACAAAATGCATATGGCTGTGGTTGCTTTACAGTCTTTACAAATGTGTGTGTCATTGGACTTGAACACAGCTTTAATCAAAGAAGCATCAAGATCAGCCATTCCTGGGTTTGCACAGACTCAGGCTGTGCTCCAAAGTCATGTACATCTCCCACAGGCTCATGACTGATCTGAGGGAGAGTAGGAAGAAAACTGTTAAACTTTATCTTAATCCAGCTATGAGAGAAACTTGGCAAGTAAAATGACTAAAGCTGTCTATGAGACAATGAACTATACTCAAAATATGTCATTTCTTTTAAAACAAACAGAATTCCAGCGTCTTCCTTCAGATTAATGCAACAAGAACTGACGCCACTGAAGTCTGTAAATTGTCACCAGATTTGTTGTCAGAAATCTGTCATGTCTTTAATTCTCTCTAATTCCATATTACAAAGACAATAAGATAGAGATTTGGCTTTTTTAGTGAGACTAATTGTTATTCCTAAAACTGCAAGGAGTTATTCCTCATAGTTTTCATGAGAATCAGGCCAAGAATCAGGTCAGTGAAAACATTAGAGGCAGTGAATGCTGAAGTTTGCATCACAGAACTCAGACAACACACAAGCTATACTTATAGGGTTGGTGGGGTTTTTTCTATTATAGATCAGATTATGAAGCTGCCATTACCCTGTGGGAAATCCATGTCACTGCCTACAAGAGCAGAATATCATGCTAATAAAACAAAATCTCCAATTTGGCACAACCAGGAGCTGCTTGTTGTGAGAAATGTCTGGTAACCCAGTCAGTAGGGCTGCAGAAAGCCCAGCCCAGCCCCACAACACCAGAGCAAAACACAACATGCACACTGCTTTTTGTGCTGACAAAACCCACCACAGGATGGCAGTTTTATCATGGGCAGAGAGCAAGCTTGAACCACCAAAAATACCATCAGTCCTCTCAGGTTTTAGTCCAACCTACTCAGCAATTCCAGAGCAAAGAGGACCAATTAAGCAGTTTTTGATGACACTGGCAAATGTTTACAGTCCCATTTAGTAACAGAACTTGTGGGACTGAGACTAAAGGAGGTGTCTGCAGAAATACAAACTCGGGCCAAATTCCAGTCAAAGATTAAGCACAGAGAGAGTTGCTTTTAGAGTGAAGAACTGCAAAACTTCTAAAGGAATACAGCAAATCTACGTTGATTTTCTCAAAGTGCTTAAACTACAGATTATTCTCACAATAAAATGTACAAGAAGCAGGGCATTTGCAATGAATCACTTCAAATATGGAATTACGCCCCAACTCATGCTGAGCTGATTTAAATTTATTTAACCTTTTCTCATTCTGCAAACTCTGGTCTTTGTCCTTGGCCACATTTCTGTGCATGTACGTGTCTTCTTGGCTGTTGTACACAGATGGGGCCAGAGAGGCAATGGGCAACTTTGGTTATCCCTGACAGGTTTCACACAAAGATTCACTTTTGGGACAACCTATCCTCCCTTCTAAAATTTCCTATCATCAAATCAATCATGATCTACCTGCAAAAGAGCATTCCAACAAAATAAAATGTTAGAACCACACCAGGCATGATTTAACAAAGCTATGCCTAGAAAGGTTTTTAGTCCACATAAGTTGCTATTTCTAAACCTTTAATTATCTTCGCTGAACTCACTCTGCATTGATTATTTTGTCTGGTGGTAACATGACTAGAAATGAATGAACCTTCTAGCATGTGGTCATGAGATTAGTTTTTCAAAAAGCTAAATACCTGGTCTTTTACATCCTGAGATGTTAGTGGAGCTCAGAATGGTATCAGTACTTTCTGCTGCCAAATGGCACCGTGTGCCTATTTCAAAATAAATCTGATTTCTAATTTTGCTGCCCTTAGTCACCTTTGGCAATATCTTACCCTGCAAATAGATCAACTCCAAGCCAGATGCTTAGTTATAAAGTAAGTTCCTTCACAGCACAAGTGGCACAGAATCTGAAACTTTCTTCCACTCCTTTTGTATTATTTCTTTGTCCTTGCAACACCTGAAGTTGTTCAGTGAGTGAAAGAACAGCACCATAAAATGAGAAGGGGATGTCAGCTGTCAGTCCAAGTATCTTGGATTTGTTTCTTTGCTTGCATGTACTGGGAATAGTGTGCTGCACTTCAGTTTTTATTGGCAGATGTTTTATTTTGTATTTACAATGACCTAGATTGCCAGTTTGCAATCTGCCTGCAGAGCAGCTGAAACAGGGCTGCACGCTCCCAGAAGAAGACTCTGGGAATCATCTGGCAGGGACAAACAGTTCAGCACCATAAGCTCATGTCTCTTCTAATCCTTCCAGTTCCTACAGAACTAGGGAACAAAATATTACTGCAATGGGCCTAAATTTAGGATTAAAAAAAATTAAGCAGTCAAGGAAACAATGCTCATGCAGGCATGTAACATGGACTTGGACTTATTTTGAGAAACACAACACACCCATCACCACCAGAGATGAGGAATTTGCTTTCCTCCCAGGATTTGGCAAGCACGGGCATAGCTGCAAAGGCTGATACATGTTTGTACCTCAGAGGTGTTAGAAAGGAACCTCCAATTTGAAAAAGTCAGTGGAATTACATCAAATGTTGAACTGCCCAGCTTTTTTTCACTTCTCTTGCTGATATTTTTCAAATTTGAATGACAATTTGGTGGCTTCACTGTTTGCTTCAGAGCAAGTTTTTTTTTTTAAAGTACTCTGCTGCCCAAATCCTCCTCTCACTCCAGGGCTTACAAAAGAAACCAATCTATTCTGTAACATGCTCCAGAACAGCATTGCCACCACCCCTGGCTCTGCACCAGAAATTCACAGTAATACCTTACATAAGCATTACTTTCATTAAGAGATTGATAAAGACAATGTCAAGTCCAAGAACAAACCTGACAATACAATTGCAGCATCATCCTATTATTAGCACCACAATCAGTCAAATGCTGAAAGATTCTAAAGGAATTTTGGGTTCAGTATTGTGTCAGCAAGTTACCAGTGATGGCAATTCATGGTCACTTCAATCACACATTTAGGTATTTTGTTTCAAGGTAAAGTGTTTGCTCCTGTTCTTTTGTCCTTTTCTCTTGTCATTCACTCCAGTCTCCAAGTTCTTATTAAAAAAAGCCCATATTTTCCTTCAAGTTCTCTTTTGAGAAAAAGGAAAAGGTAAAATACTGTGTCCACTGAACCAACAAGATGCTATATTTTCCCAGTACATGTGCCTTGTATAATTGATTACCTTCTCTAAAAGGTAAATATGTACCACGCTTGGAAGTGGTTTTAGTGAGGAAATCCAGCACCTCTTCTGGAGTTTGCAGGGAAGTTTCAGCACAGGAACAGAGCAGGGCTCTGAGGGACCAGTCTGCTGCTCCTGATCAGATATTGCCTTAGTGTGAGGAACAATTAAATGTATTAACACCACCATGAGAACTCTGATCAACATCTTTCTCTTGTATAAAGGAAAACAATGATTAAAAAAATATGCTGCCTGCATAAGCAGATAATCATGGAAATTAAACACTTCCTGTTTTTTTTTTTTTATTTTGAATGACTAGCAATGCACACAACTAAGAACTTACATGTGGGGTTGTACTCACAAGGGCTTTTTTTTTTACCTATTAACACTTTATATTTTACAGTTCATTGCATGGTATTTAGGCATAGCTGCAAACTGAATCAAAATTCTGGGAAAGACCAACATACAACAATTCACTAAGAGAGAAGCTACATTTGAAACTAATCCTTCCTGACAGAAATGCACCTTACCTGCTCTTAAACAGTTTCAGCAACAGGAACTTCACAAAATGTCTTTCCTTCATAAACTGATGGAAATAAGAGGCAGAAGATACTTAGAGGGGGCCAGAAGCACAGACTGTCAGGCAGACATCAGCCAGGACTGCAACAGGGAAGAACCATCAGGGCAGGTGTGAGTGGAGCCACTCCAGAAGACCTCCTTCAGCTTTCACCTGCAGTAAAAGCCAGGCAAGAGTCTCTCCCTTCCCTCTGTCTCTTCCACTTCTGAATAAAACAAATGCCTCCTCAAAATCAGTAGGAGTTTCTTCAGACAATGTTATTGAGTAACTAAAAAAACAACTGAAAAAAGCAAGGGCAAGGAAAGGTTGATACTTCCACACAGGAGAAAAGACACCATCAGTAGGTATAGTGAGTTGTAGTTAATTAGCCAGCAATAAACAAATGTCCAATGCCTGCAAGCTCAAGATCCAAATTATTTAATGAATTCTTATTTTCAGGCACACATAAACATGATCATAATCATGAATCCAAGAACTGTGTTTCATTATTAGGTCAACCATCTACATGAAAAGGGTCACTCCTGCTTTTGATGAAGTTGGCTTAGCCCTGCCCACTGATTCCAGGCTATTTGCTTAAGTGAGATATCAAAATGCTTTGCATGACATTCCAGTTCTGTCAGGATCTCAAAACACTTTGTAATATTTATCTTCCAATGCAGATGAGTGGGTGCAAGGGGGAAAAAGTCACATTTCTAATAATATACACTGTCTCTTTCAATACACAGAAATTACACACATGCACAAACTCATAACTACACAAGTAACTAAGAAGCCTTGGATTTGCATTTGGACTGTGTCCTCTGGCACTTCACAGTTCAGACAGAAACGTACCCTCTTTCCTTCTGCTACACCTGAGCCATGATGTTCAGCTGGCTAATAATTGCTTCTTCTGTGGCTCATTTCCCTGATTGCTCTCATTTCCAAAGGCAGAAAAAAAATGTCTTTCCTGATGGATAAAGTCTGTACTCAAGGGGGAGACAAAAGCTCCTGTGACTACTTAATGACTTCACCTAACGACTGGCACAGTCACTAGTGAAAGCTCCAGAACCTCATCATCCCCAGTGATTGCTCTAATATTCAGCTAGTCATTCAGGCTTCTTTTTGCTGTGTCTCTCTGGCTCCGAAACACAGATGAGATTAACACCTCACTTGGCCTCTCTCTCACCAAACATCTCTCCCTCCAAGGGTGACCCACCATGTTCTGGAGAGGGTTGATCTTGTCAGCTGGAGAGAAGCTGAGCAAAGCTATTAGACACTTGTGAGACTGCTCACTCTCCCAATGAGAGGGGCCTGCAAGAAGGTAAGACAGGAGCTTCTGCTTCCTGTGTGCTGCTGGCTGACTATTCAAGCTGGCAATCTCTTCCTGAGGACACCACTGCAGCCCTACCCTGCTCATTATTTTTCTGAAATCTGTTGCAGTCTTCTCTGAGAAATCCTGTCAGACCCAGGCACGTTTGCAGCGACATGCACACCCGCTCTGTGAACACTGATGCAACTCCAGGTACTTCTTTTTCTACAGTATCAAGACCAAGGAGCTCGACATGCCCAGAAACCAAACGTTCAGCACTTAGGGGACTCTGTAATTTCAGACATAAACAGGTAATTTGTCACAGGTCAGGGAGAGAGGTAACATTATCTTCAAAATAAACACCTAAAGAGACAGTGAGTTGGGATTTCAATCATAGACCAGGCTGGAAGGGACCTCAGGGATCATCTGGTCCAACCTTAGCCTCTGAGGGATAAAACCATAAAAAATCCAATCCAAACTTTTTAGAAGACCTTTAAAGGGATCCAGCCTCTGGATCCAAATTATCCTCTGTAGATTTTGATGACAAAACTGGGTAACTTCTGTCAACAGGCAGAGATGGAAAAGAGGCAACAGACTAGGCAGGCAGCATTAGGCAAAGCACAGCTTATTACCTTTCAAAATATTCCTATTTTTACATTGTTTCTATTATATTTTGTACTTCATATTAAACGTTGAACCCTTGGAAGGCTTGTTCTAAATATTTGTATTCTTAGAGCTGCATGTTCAGTGAAAAGTCAAAAGCTGAAGAGCTACATTGTGATCTATGGATTTAAATAAAAACAAAATACATTACTGGAGACTCCAGAGTCAAAGCTTCTAATGTCCACCTTCTAATGTCCTAATGTCAGCACATGCTGAGCTAGGAAAATCTGTCTCTTTTACCTTTGGCAGAGAAAGTAACCATGTCCTGGCACAGCTTCACAAGACTACCACTAAAGAAAAGAGGGGTGAAACAGCCACCACCACACCATTTCTACACAGAAGTTACTACTGTGCACAGGGTACTCAACTGCTCACCCAGCTACACTGAGCAAACACACCTATGCAATATGCACAGGCACATGTTGGGCTTTTCAAAATCAAATACATGCACCAGCAAAGTGGTTTTTAGAGGTCAGTTTGCCCACCTTGTTAAACGAGCTCAGACATTTTCAGTAGGTATCTCATATTTCCACAATTCTTCACCAGACTGTCTTGCCCTTGTTTTCTAAATCACTCCTTTAAATTAAAATAGCAAGGCTGCAAGGCAAAAATATCATTAACAGATAATATAATGTCCCAAAAGGAAATTAGTACAAATGGCAAATATTGAAGAGAAATAGGAAAATCTTGTTAGGGTGTGAAGGACCAGGTATTTCCTTACACGAACATGAAATGTCCTTTGAGTCAGCCGACAAAACTGACTTAAAACGGCGTCTCCATATGGCAGGAAACCCCCTCTGTGTGTATGGGGGGGGGAGCAGCTGCTGCAGGG
>NW_009952151.1:1742329-1764401 GCF_000747805.2 Chaetura pelagica | reverse complement strand
GCTTGCCTGCCCGCCGCCGCTGCTGCCAAAAGTCCCAGCGCCGCTGAAACCGCCGCGTTTCCAGCGTCTGCACACCTACGGTCCCGGAGCCACGCACCGACTGCCGCCGCTTTGTGGTGGGGGGTGGGCGACCTGCGCTTGGAGTGCCCGCAGCCTCTTTGCTACCAGCTCATCGAACCTGCAGTGCCGTGGTGAGACAATTCCGGCTACCCCAGCTTATAGGGGAAAATATAATCCAGCCATTCGGGCAAATCCCTCCCCTCTGCTTCCCTCACGTGGATAAGATGTGTAACTAAGGTGTACCCATATATATTTAATGTGTTGTAATCACTCCTTTTGAACCTCCTGCCCCAAATTGCTTTGTTTTCCCCACAATAAACCTTGCTGTTGTTAGAAATTTAGTAAGCACTGAGCGAGTTATTCACTCAAAAAAGTCAGGACATAAGTTCCTGTATCCTCTGTGTGAGGCGATACCCACGTGTGGATCTCTCAGCAAATCCTGATAAGTTAATACACTCCAATAAGGAGATATAATAGGTCACGGATCGTGACATAGGGTTATATTTTCTCTTGCCATATACTGTCTTTTATCATGACCCTAGATGTTAGAGATCAGCTAACACAGGAAAGATTAAAGGCCTGCTGGGATTTTCCCTGCTTCAAACACTTCAAAACATGGAATTCATCCAGTAAATTATTGAAAGTTGCATCATCCACTGAAACTGCATCTACCTCTCATAGTGCACATGCAGTTTACAAATAGTGCTGTGTATGTGCTGTGCCTGGAAAATCCCTTTGGCAAGCACTCAGGTAGAGGATGTGTTAGGGCCAGGGAACTTGCAGGGACCAGCTGTAAGAGATGTCTCGCTATTTGCAGTTGCATGTTGTGATACAAAAACATCTTGAACATCTGAAGCTAATTTTGTCTTCAAGAGCACAAATGCCCTTAAAAAACATCACAATATAAGGGAACAGAATGGCTACTCAAAAATAAGATGACTAAAGAGGAAATATTATCATTTATACCCTAAGGCAATAAAATGTACCCAATAACTTCCTCTTTGTCCAACCTCTAAACCACTTTGTGCTAGAAACATTCTTTCCAGCAACAGGAAGAAAATGGGAATTTAACTAGACTTCATTCAAAAATGAAGTGGGAAAAAAATCATAACCTTTGCTCTTCTTAAACAAATTAATCAGGATGAAATTCTTTATAAGGAACAATTCACGCAAGGCAATCTCTAGCTTGTTCATATTCCAGGTATCCAGTTTTTACTACTTGTACCATTTGATGTTTTTGCCAGGGGAGGTATCACCACAGCCCAAAGCAAGGTAGCTACACCAGAAGTGCTTCCAGCAACTGGAGTACAGGATTAGTGGGTGTTGAACAGCAAACCTCCTGCAAGACTCCCCAGCAGTCTCCTCAAAAGTCAAATGTCTAGTTTAGATATGGACACTTGAAGGCCAAAAAAAGAACAAGAAAGCCTTTGGAGAGAGAGGAAACATATAGAAAGGAGAACAGTAAGTGGAGAACTGCAGGGTAAGGAAGAGAAAAAAGGGACCATGTAAGAATAGAGATTTAAAGAGTACTAGGGGGAAAAGTTTTGACCTAGCAAAAGGACAACACACATAACACAGGGTTTGATTAAGCACTGCAGTAAGTTAGCCACAACCATCCCAGAAGCAATATATGGACTAATAAATTGGGAACACTGACAGTCTGAACAGGATTATTAATGATGACTCTTTTGGTTGAGCATCTCAGCCCCATAAACACATCTGGCTCCCTCAGTGTCTGTTCTAGTAATAGATGTCATTCCTACAGCAGTCAGAGGTGCAAAAATGAACATGGAGCAGTGTATCATCAAACAGTCTGGAGGAAGGAACTGAAAGATGAAAGAAAGTGTGGATACAAATCCAGAAACCCAAAGAAGAGGCAAAGTTCCACAAAGGAAGAGGTAACTCAGAAGGGTGTTATTCTACATGGCCTCAAGATTAGAGTATGATGTTCATGCTCATTGCCTTGCAACATTTCCTGGGGAGTCTGGGAGGTGAAATGTGGCTGGGTGACTTATAGTCACAGCCCTAGGCTTGGGGCATGCTGTAAGAATTCTGATAGATTAAAAAAAAAAGAATCAGTGTTAGGTAGAAGCAAAGACATGTTCTCCTTATTTTTGTTCTCCCTCTCAATGCACCTGTCTGGAAAAAAACACTAGTGACACAGTTTCCAACTCAAAAATCTCCTTAGATTACATCCTTACCTCATCTAGGCAAAAAGAGCAATTCCTGGGCCTAAATCCCAGGTTTTTCAGATTTTCATACCAATTACCAGAGCAGGACGTTTGAGTGTACACAACTGGTTCCATAATCAAAAAGTTCTTGTCACGTTAAGGCAGTAGCAGGAAAAACAGCATCACTTTTGCCCTAGTAAGGAGAACACTTGCTTAGGGCAACAGCATTTTATCCCTGCTTCTGCTGCAACTTCCAGAGCATGTCTGAGAGCAACCTGAACCCAAAACCATTGGCTCCTGTCTGCACTGACCAGTGTGCACTTAAGTACCAGTGTGGATCTTGTCTTACGCTGCTGTGAAATGGGTTGTAGAAGAACCACAAAAGAACTTAAAGAAAAAACTCCCTTAAAAGACAAGTTCTGAGCCCTCACATCAGCAATTTTCTTTTCAAAGTGCTGGTGTGGTCAAACGACCCAGCACATTGTCATCTTTCAGCTCCACTGTGGTTTGGGGAAATGAGTTAAGGATTTCCAATGTCTGGTCTGTGGTAGAAATTTTATTATCAATATAAGGTGTTCTATAGAAAATATGCATTTCCAAAGAAGGGTGAAATAGGGGCGAATCTTGTGAAAAGTTTTGTCTGTCAAAATGCATTAAAAAACTCTTCTAAACTTTCCTAAAGAAAATCCTCAACTCCAGAGATGGGTTTGAGGAGGGAAAAAAAAGTGGTAATGTCAAAAAGCAACATAAAGACTGAAAGATACAGTACCAAGGAAACATAATTTGATGGGATTGCAGGTCATTCCTGCTGCCATTGAGAAAGGAATAAGGGTGTGGGGGACTGCTTAATGCTCCATCATGTGGAACATAAGTCAATAAAATTTTAGTTATTCAGGAAAATGCTATTGTGAAGTCTCCTTGCTTGACTTTGGCCCTGCTGTTCTGTATGTAAGGTTTGAATTACTTCACTGGGAACATTTTCTGTTTACTTTCCTTATCTAAGCAATTTTTTTACAATTGATACAACACTGTGTTATGACATCAATATTAATAGTAACACATAGTCACATAAGAGGACTTTTTATGTTTCAGAACCATGCATGGAAGTGTTCAGAACCTGCATTAAATATTATTGCTCTTATGTATTCAATAACACGCAACCTTTCATAAACCCTGGGCAGAGTATGGGAAAACAGATGGTAACTCAATAACATCAGAACCTACAAAGAACTAAAAGACACTAAATCTAACCTTAAAAATATGGAGGATATGAATTAGGGCTGAGTTACTGCTGGATGCTTTTGTGATGAAAACTGCAACCTAGTTAAACCCTATTTCCCATGACCTTGTCTTTCTTTTTGCCACAATTGTTAGAAAAATGTACTTGCAATCAATAGTTTTCTTAAAAACCAGCAAGTCCAGCCTAAAATTGAACCTGTTGCTGTTGTCCAGCAAATTGCAGTTTGTTTTTGAAGTCTAGAGAGGTTGTTATCCAGCACCAACCCACTCCCCCCCTTCCATGAGAACGCTGAGTAGGCAACACACTGTTGGACAAAATTTATACATGCAATGGAAAGGGGAGAAAATGCATCCAACAGACTTTTTCATTGGTCCAAATACAAAATTATGATTAAGATCTTATCACACATCATACACTCTTCCCCTCAATGAACAAAGAATTTCCATAGTAACTCGCACTGGGATTCTTACTATTCCATCTGTGATTGAACAAGTGGCCTGTAGGATGGTGAGAACTGCTGACAAAGCAAACTGCTGTAAGTCTTTTTTTTAAGCAGTTTAACACATCAAAATAAGGAAAATAGAATGGGACTACTAGAAATGTTCATCTCTTTGTGCATCCTCATGACTAACCTACGAGCCCTTGGATTAAGGTACAACAGGCAGAATATTGCCCCTGTCTCCGTGTGGGCTTTAAGTTACTAAATAAGTAAGTGACAAGACCTAGAAAAGGTACCAGAGTATAAAAACAAGCTGTTGCCAAAACTAACACAAAAGTTACCCCCTAGCTATCAAATGCTAGGGGCTTTTAAATGGAGAAAATCAAGCATTTGGGTCCAGATTTTTAATAAAATCTGCCATGCAGAGGAATGGAAACATCTCTAAATTACACCTATTTTTCAGCTATAATATTTTCAGTAGCTCAAATATTATCAGTTTTAAATGGGAGTAAACATTGACTAACAGTGGAAAACAACTGAAAAAAATATAGAAAGAACAAGGCTTGAGTCACACTGATCTTAAAATGTACATAGTTTATATAAATTTATATATATATAATTAATATGCTGCTAGAAGGAAGTCAGAAGATGCAGTAGTTTGGAAACTATCCTAGAATTTGGGTAATCCACCCCCAACAGATTCCTGTGTACTTGATGGCAAAGGGAGGGGTTTTCTCTCTCAAGCCTCAATATAAATGATGATACATTTCTTCCAACTTCCAGTAATGCTGTGAGGATTAACAGAGCAGGGATTGTTGATAACTGAGGCAGAAAGAGAATGGAAACCATATAAAATTCCAGATTAACAAACAGCCAGGTCAATTAAGTGCAAATTAACAATATCAGGAAGGAGGTGGTAGTCTGTATTATCTGCAGGTGGGAAAAAGGATTCAAGTAAGAGAAGAACCAAAAGGACACTAGAGCAGCACTCCATCTTTGCACTGCACACTTCCTGCCTAAGGGTGAGGTGAAGTGGATTGTTACCAGCACCTGGGAGCCACACAGGAATGCAAAGACAAGCTCTACACTCGCTTGTGCTCCAAAGCTCCCCTTGCCCTTGTCACCTCATCCTGCTTTTGAAGAAGGGCCACGTTTCTGAGAGCAGGACTATGAAAATAAAGTAATCATCAGAGATTCCCAGCTGCCATGCAGCTTGAACAATATTTTGTCATTCTAAAGCAGATTTAAGAAAAGACAACCAAAAAAGGGAGCACTTTGCACAGGCTTTGCACAGCCACAGCTCTGCGGGACCACACTGTTTGCAGGGCAGGAGGCAGCAAATCACACCAATGCCAGTGACATGGTGACATTTCACTTCTCATCAAGGTTTCCCCTCTAAGTTGGAGCCCAGGCTTTTCTCACAGTCTAGTTTTGGGCACCACTCTGTTCACAGAGTTTTTGAAGAAATAACTCAGGTCAAAGCCAGCAGAGGTCCAGGGAGGGACCCTCTGACCCCCACCCAAAAGCACCGCAACACTGGTTTGGTGGCCGCCTCTGGGTCAGAGCTTGCACAGCTGCAGTGCCATGGTGTGGGGGTAAAGGAAGCTCATCAGTGAATGAAAGATAAAACATGGACATCAGCCAGAGGCAAACCCAAAAAGCCAAAACCCAGAAGCATTCACTGGAAACCTGTGCACAATATTTAGTAATAGGTACATGGTACCTGTTGTACAAGATACGGATGCAGTTTGGTTATGGCTTGTACCTGAATCAGTCTTTAAAGCAGAAACACCACTCTTGCCCAGAAAGAACAACTAACCCTTAACACCAGATAAATCAGAATATGACAGCAAACTGGAAAGACCAACATTTTTGCATGTCAAAATTAATAAATATCACATTTTGTGCTCACACAAAAACACAAGGTCACTTTCAGCAGATCCAATGAACACGATCATACTCCACGTTGAGTTTTAACATAATCTAAAGCCATCTGGTATCGAAACTCAAGCTCAGCAGATGCATTTAGAAAACAGAGCATTCATTTTTATTGTGCACTAAAATTAGATTTAAAATGTGCTCAAAAGCATAACTAAAACAGATTGTCCCTTCTAGCATTTATGTTGCAGACATCAGTGAGGCCTCCGTTTGTTGATTCTGTGTTCCTTAGACTGCTTACTACCCCTGTCAAAATATTAACTGAGAAACTTTTCCTTCTGATAAATATAACTCAAAATCATTGTCTAAATGTTTGCTTTATGCTTGTTAGCTGTTCAAATTTTCTTAAGAAATTATACTAGTTACCCCCAAAGTTTGTGCTCTATGAAAATTCATCTCACTAGAAAAGCAAACTATTACTATCTGTTCTCTCTATTACCTACCTTAATTCTTACTCTTCCAAGCAAAATAATTACATAAGAAAAAGATGTAGATAAAAATAAACACATTTACTTCCCTTGGTATTTAAAAAGCCACAGATAAGGGCAAGTAATAGCACCATACCCTGCACTGTACAAAAGTAACAAGTGCAACTGGAACTGTTATTGTGCAGCCTTATTTTTTGAGTTTCAATATGACTGGTTTTTGTTTCTAGAGATTGGGAACTGGTTAACTTCAACAGGAAAAAAAAAAAAACAACAACCACAATCATCCTCAAACCAGCTGCATATTTGGTCTAGCATACAAGGTACAGTACTTTAGGAAATGAAAATAAGTCTTGGTGCCTTGTCAGAAGATTTTGAGAAGATAAAAAGTTCTATGATGGTTTTCGGTCTCTGATCAGAGTCTGAAAATCAGTATGGAAAGCAATGTGTTCTTTATCTGCTAAAGAGACAAACTTAAAGAAGCATTCTCAAAACTGGCTGCCTTTTCCACAACTCAGAAATAACCTGCAAGAGACTTTGAAGTGTTTTAAAAGCCCTAGGCCTTTTTGGTTAGTTGGTCCAGTAGCTTTTCCCAAAACCTACCCGTATCCCATTCTAATTTTTAAGTGTTTGCAAAGACAATTCCCCATCACTTGCCTTTCCTATCATGTATGCTATACCATGCTTAGGGCCCAGAAACCTACAGCTTCAAAGGGCTTTGAAACCTTCCTCAAGGTTATGGCACTTTGCTCTACTCCTGCTTCTGGATCTACCCGTTCCCTCCCCACGGACCTCACTCATGACTTGGAGGAGAAAAAAAAGCAGAGGAACTCCATGACTCCAGAGACTTCTTTCTCTCCCACATCTTCTATCATGAATGGAATATTGCCAGCAGATCCCAGCTTTACCTGACCAGGAGAGGATTTCCCCATGCCTGAGCTGCCACACTGCAAGCCCTTTCTCTTTATGCCCTCCCTAAATTCCAGCTCTCAACTTCAGAGCCCTTTAATGCAGTAGCCAAGCTACTATCCACAGCTTGTAATTCACACTTGCTATAAAGCATGATATGATGCTCTCAATGAAGGGCTCCATATAAAAACAAATAAAAGATGCATGAGTTGGACTGTATGTCAGCAGCATTCCTCCTTGGAAACACATTTTTATATTGATGGCCTGGGAAATGTGTAACACTAGTCTCATTTCACTTCCTTTCCTGTTAAATCCCTTGGATGTGACAGATTCATGCAGTGGCTTTCAAGACTATTGCTTTTGTTGCCACATAAACCAGTTTGATTCTGAGACCAAAACATTGCATGCTTTGGGATTTTCTTTTGTTTGCAAAGAATGGAAATATAATTGCACCTGGCAGTGGCAGGAACTGCCGACAGTCAAATCGATTCTGGATCTATGGGCTCAGAGTAAGAGGTGAGAGCAGTCTGCAAACCTAATTAGCTGAAAGGCATCTGAGACGTGCAATAAGCTTATAGAAATGTACTGCCTGTCAACTCCTGGTGCTTAATTATAGCTGGTTAGATTATACATTCTAGATGGTTACACCCGTGCTGCAGTCCGACTGGTTGAACGCCACTATTTTGTGGCTACCCTTAAAGAACAATCCATCCATGTACATTTTCGATATTGTTCTCTCTGTTGCTCCATCTTTCAGAACCATCTCCCATTTTCAGAGTTACAAACTGCTCACCCTATAACTGAGGGTCAGAAAGCCACCACCCCCACCAGCTGGGAGATGCAATGGATCAGACAGGTGGCACAGCACAGGCTTGTGCATGACATGTGACCAGTGGGGACCACTTACCCTCCAGGTGCCAGGATGTTTACATCAGTGAGTAAAAGAAAAGACAAACTCTCATTTTTTTTTTAGTCTACCCATCAAAAGTAATTTGAAGGATTAATTACATTTAACTACCGACCAGCTTCACGTTCTCCTCTATGTGATCACAAATTATGTTTGTCACAATAATGTAATTGTTTAATGCTCATGAATTATGTGTCTCCCTTTTCAAGGTTCTGCAAGGCTGCAGTATGTGAAAGTCTTATCATTTTCCTTACAAACTCTATCCACACAGAACATTGCATGAATTTTGAGGACAAAATATTAACAACATAATTTTGGCATCCAATAGAAAAATTAAATGGAGGCTGAGGATGGCAAATAAGCCTGGAAGTGATTATATCAAGGTTAATGAACTACTGGGACAACCCATCAGAAGTCGTAACAATTCCACCAGTCACTGGAATGAAGCAAGGAACTATTCAGGTGCTCTTAAGGTTTGACATTTACAGAAGGTCAGTCAACACACTCTTTTCTGGCCTTAAACAATGTAAACAATAGGAGCTTTCTCTCTCATAAACTTATGTTAGACAAGACACTCTTAAAATCCCTGGCTTAGATACATTGGATGAATATATTTCCATCTTTTAGACTGAAGGCAGGTGGTGAAAAAAAAGAACCAAACAAGATTACAGGAGTTTTCCATGACATGTAACTTCACTGACAAGTAATTCTTACTGTTCTGAAAAACATATGGTAATACAAGCAATAAGTAACCATGTGGTGTCACTATCATAAACAGTAGCATTTGAAGCATTTAGTGACGGAAGCTCTACTGACTGTTTTTAATACGGATATTTTAATGCTCTTCAAACCAAGCCTAAAGAACTTAGCAGATTTTAGCACTAGTCAACAAAGAGAAACCAAGGCCAGGCCATCTCAGAGTCATGGCAGGCTGCAAGAAACATCAGGTAACTGTTTTTAAAGGAAACTATAAGTTATTGTAGGGGGATAAAGTTCATAAAACCTTTCGAGAAATTCTAATCACACAGAGAGAAAAGTCTTGTTCTCGAACCCTGAGGGAAGTAATTTCTTTAGCTCTTTCTCAGTAAACTGCAGGCCAAGGTCATTCTTCATGCAAGGCTAACAGAAACAACTCTATAATCAATGTCTATTATTTTGTATTAGCTCTGGGAAACTTAATTTACTAGTTCAAGTCTGGTGGAGGTTTCTTCCTTTTATATATGTTTAATTGGTGTAGGTTAGTTAATTAGGGACTCTGTTTCAGGGGTAAAAGAACTATTTAGTTCTTTTGTGAACTATGTGAACTAGTTTCAATACTAAGAGCTAGTTAATACTTAATTTTGTTTTTGTATTTCTGTTCCTATTAAAGAGATCTAGATATTAGTGGCACATTTTCTACCAAATGAAATGCATTCCTATTGGTGGGGAAACAAACACAAGCAAAAACCAAAACCAACCAAAAAAAAACCCCAAACAAACCATAACAAACCAATCAAAAGGAAAAACATCTAGAACAATGTCCAGTTAAAATGTCACACACTGCTCTGCCTCATTCATCCAATAAACTTAAGTTTCCTTAGAACAGAACCAAGGACATGATTTCCCACTGATGAAGACCACATCCTCAAACCACTTCTGTGTCTCCCAGCCATGGAATGACCTGCTAATGAAGCTCAGAGTTGCTGGGCACACCCTGTAAAATGGAGCACAGAGAAGAAATGCAGAATCATATTTTACTGCTGGGATTTTCAGTTTTAAAGCTGTACCTCAAAAAACCCTGAAAGCACATATTAAATGCAAACTCACCTTTTGAAAAATGTTTCCTCACTGAATCCTCAGGGTATCAAAAGCAGCTGCCTTCCATACCTCAATCCAATACAATTTTGTTTTGGAAAAAATTGCTGCTCTCCATCAAATTCTTTGTGATAAAGCTGATACTCACACTTAACGTTTCTCATGAGGCACTTCAGGAAGGTCTTTGGAATGTCGGTCCACTCACCTAATAACTCAAATATGTATTTTTGTGTGAGGAAAAATGGAAATGGGAATCCAAGAAACCTGCAGAGAAAGGTAAATAAATATAAGAACATCGTAATACAAGGACTTACAGTTGATTCATAATTCTTCTCCTATTATTTCCTTTCCAATTCTTTATCTTTCTTAAAAACCAAACAAAACAACAAAACAAAACAAAAAGAAAAAAACCAAACAAAACAAAAAACCAAAAACCAAACACCTATCTGAATTCTTATCCAAAAAATCTTAGTCATAAATTAAACACACTTGAACATACCAGAAAAGAAAATATTTCAATACATTATTCACCAAAAGTAGATGAAGTCTTTAGGATTAATTTGGATAAATAACTGGACACCTTCCAAAACTGCCATGACATGTATGATAGCTCAGAGATCTTAAATCAGCTGCAGCCTCTGTTACAAAGGCCAGTTATGTCACCTTGCACCATTTCTGTAACAGATCTCCTTCTTCATCCAGCTCTACACAAAAGGCCAACAAATCAGCCTTGAGGATTCTCTCCTCCCCTCCTTATTTCCATGATAACATTGCAGTATTTAGACCATGATATGAAATTTGCCTTATTTATGAATCCTTCTCCATCCTTAAGGCAAAAAAATGAGTTTTGGCATTAATGTTTTCATTCTTCATTGAGCTAGGCCCCCCAGAATGCTGCAATTCACATAATGGAAGGGCACTTCAGTGACCTTTCTATAATGACAGCTTAGCTAGGAAATTTAGACTTCAACTAAAATGTGAATCAGCCAGAGTTATAATACCATTTGTGGTGAAATTGTTGTGCTAAATGTAAGAGGCCAGGACTAAACAGAAGAAATCTTAGTTATTATGCTGAGTTCTGCTTATTCCAATTGGTCCTAAATACCACTTGAAACAAAAAAAGCCCTGTATGTGGTGGCTTAGAAAGCTGATACCTGCACTGATTATTATAGGTTACAACTTTTTTTTTATAAACTGAGATCCTAGAGATGTATGGAAATAACATGTATTCTGTGCTGACAGCAATTTTAAATTTCAGTTTCTTACTCCTGTGATTTGCTTAATTTGTTTTTAGACTCACAAGTCCCAACAATTAACTTGCCACGACTAAAAAAGGAACCTTCCCCCAAACCCTAGTTTTAACTTCTCCAGTTGTGCTCTGATTAGTCTTTTAGTGAGATGTTTAGTAGTTAGACTACTTTTAGTTAGATGTTAGTAGTGACACTGAAAGGATGTTTCTCATGTTCCCACAGTAAGACAAGTTTTAAGTGATAGTAAAGACAATTTTAATTCAAAATGTTGAGACAAAGGAAAGTATTGGGTTATACAAAATACTTCAGTGTCATCAGCTTCACACAGAGTCCCTCTTCAGAATAGGTGAGCAAATAATTTATGGGCCTTTTGGGCACAATGTGGAGAAGGATCCTCCCAGGGGAGTGCTGGAGCTTCACAGCACAGACAGCAGCATACAAATTGTTACATCTTCCTGAGACTCTGCACATTGGACCAAGATAGCCCAGGATAGTCCAGCTGCTCAGACAAGACAGTTTGTAGAACAAGCTGCATTTCTTTACACAGCTCTACACCCACTGTCTGGAAGGCTTACATGTTTTCACTCTAAGAGAAAAGAGTCTCTGACTCCAGACAACAGTTACCTGGAGAATTCTCTTTCACCATAGTTTGTCTCAAGACCTCTTGTGGTGGGAAAGCTGTTTGCACTGCCATGGCACATGATGTCCACCAAACTTCCACTGCCCTCCGTTTCTCACAAGTCATGTCAGGTCCACTGACTTTTCACAACCTCTTCCATTCTCTGCTCTCTACAGCAACCTGAAATCCAGCCACAAACCCTTGTGGGAGGTTAAAGAAACACAACTTGACAGAGTCACCAGACAGGCTGTCCAAAGGTACCTCTTTTAAGATCTACTCCACATTACTGCACGGGTGTCTGTAGAGGACAAAGTATTACTTCTTTTTGGATTGCAGTTCACATTGGGGTTTAGTTCAGACTCTCTCAAAACTGTGTGGAAGAGAAACTGCCACCAGGAAGAAGCAAACAGCAGAGCTCCCAGACAGTAAGTCACAGTGAGAACTAATCCCAGCTACTCCACTTTACTACCCTCATGCCTTTACATCCCCTCAGTACAAGAAGAGTAGTTTACTGCTGCTACAGTACAGGGGGCAAGATTCTGCCCAGAAGCTGTTAAAGCAAAACAATTTATACACTTGGTCAGTAAATTTCCACATTTCCTTTCTCTATGGCAACTTGTTTCTGGCCCTGTGTCCTTAGAATGCCTTATTGTAACACCTTGTTGCTCTCTATAATATACCAGTTGGTAACATGATAATGAGACTTACAGTAATGAGTGAAAGGCCTAAAAAAAGCAAAAAAAAAAGGTTGCTGCTTCAGGTTACTCTCAGTCAACTGATCCAAATCCATTCCATCACATCTAATCCAAAGGCATCTTGAGCATACAATAGGATAAAAGAAGACGATGTTAAATCCTCAGTATCTTCATACTATCTATATCTGCCCATACTGTAGGATTTATCTATTTATATTAGGCTTTTACAAGATATTTAGTCATAGTAGCTTGGAGGGAAAATAGCAAATATTTCTACAGCTTATATTGGGTTTTATTGGTATGGCTGGAGACTTTCATCATATCAATGTCAAAATCCTTTAGAAACGTTGCTGTAAATACTTTCTTGCAGCCCTGTTATGAGCTGCAACAGGCCAGTTGTGTGAGCAAAGTCAGAGTTGAAGCTGTACATAATAGTTCTCTTAAATATGAAAAGGAAAGAGATTTCTTAAAAGCTCTGCAAATCCTTGACTCAAATATTTCTGATTACTCTAATACACTATATCCTGTGGTTCCCACCTTCTCCCATCATATCTCTAACTTGTTTAAATCTTGTTATAAGACCCTTATCAACACTAGTTTTTCCCCAGAAATTTGATCCTGTGTCTGATTTAAAAACATAGGTTAGGTGAAATCAATAAAACCTGCAATCTCCCATTTTAATATCTATTAAGCAACTACACCACAGACAGACCCCAATCTATTGCACAAAAAGAAATCAAACAATCTGTATTCTACCTATACCTTCAGAGTGTGCAAAGTAGATTCTGTGAACCACTGCAAGTCACGAGGCCCTGTTATTTGGTTATTGCCTTCTTGTGCTACCCTAAACTCTTAATTAAAAAAAAAATTAAATTAGAACCAGTTCAGGACCAATTATCCTGCATGACATTCTAATTTTCCACTCTTTACTTTTCCCTTCCCTTAAGGCCAGACACAACAGCCATCTCCACAGCTGGGGAGGGCTGGAGACAGCTCTTGCAGGGCTCATCAGCACCATTCTGGGTGCTGGCCAGAGGTGTCATCAACCACGAGCAACTTGCTCTTTCCCCCGGCGTCCGGTGTGCAGCCTCTCCAGTGCTCCCAGCCCTTGCCATCTGAAAGGAACACAGACCAACCACCAAACTGCATCCCTGCTATCCACATGCACAACACACCAGAGCCTGGCCACCGTATGAAACCCAAAAGAATCAGCTTTTAAAGGAACAGATGGTATGGTACATGAATTTTGGGTTCCGCTAAACAGAGTAGGGCTGCAGGGTCCTACAGGGCAGCTGCTCTGGGGTTTCCAGACTCACTTTCCTGAGCTGCAAACGGGCACATGAACTTCATAAATTGTAGCAGATGAGGGAAAAAAAATTTTAAAAAAATGAAGCCCAGTGCAAAAGTGGTGGTAATTCAGTTCTCAAAACACTAAACCACCATGTAGTCAGCAAAGATGACCAGCAGCCTCCTGCAGATAAACTAAGGTTATCTCAGGAGAAGAGGCTACTCATGGACTGTCTAAAACTACAACTCTCCTAAGCCAGTGCTAACAGCTGCAGAGAACAGCCCTGTGGTTTTAAACCACAGAATTCAAACCAAAAGTCATTTCCACTCTGATGGTTGCACAATGTGAAACCAGCTCATGGTCCAAGTGCAGTTCCTAAGGACCAGGTGTCCACAGCCCTGCAACTCCTGTCACTGCTGTCACTTACTGGCTCTCACTAGACCTAAACCACTTTAAACCATTGGAAAAAAAAATTAAAAAAATTTAAAAATTACTTAATTCAGACTACTTATGTCATCCAGGGATTGCCTGCAGGGGCCAGAGTAGCAAGAACAGGGGGGTGTTTCTTGTTGTAATTACACAGACTACTGGGCCAAACTTTCTGCTCATGCAGCAGTAAACAACTTCGAGAAATGCAAAGGTATCACTCTGCATGTCCTTCAAACCAAAGCATGCTTTTCTGTAAACTCCTGGGTGTAAATCTACAACCTGTAGCCCTCAGAGAAGCACAAAGCAGAGTGACTCAGAAATACTGCTCCTCAGCCCAGCACTGCCTGAAAGGACTAGCGGGGTGGGGTGGGGGTGTCCTCCTTTGATAAACAGTATGCTGGGCTTGAAGGACAACATGGGGATCAGGCAAGAAGCAGAACCATAAGACCAGTCGATTTTGGCTGTGTATCCTACTTAGCCACAGTTTCCCAAAATGCTGCATCATTGAGTATTTTTACCCCTCCTGCCCAGCATGGTCAGAGACACAGCAAGGTCAGGATTGTGGAGCACAGCTTAGAAGGAGTGAGACAGAGATCTCAAGCTCTCTTCCGCTAGATATTCATTAGCCCCTGGGACTAGATAAAACCAAAAGATCTAATTTAATTTTCAGGAAAAGAAAGTCACCATGATTTATTTAGCTTTCTGTACTAGGTGCTCACCTACAATGATGGAGGGAGATGCATCTTTTAGCAACTCTATCTCTGGTTTTCCTACACCATCCTCAGAAATTTAACTTTTCCTCTTTTGAAATATGAAAATGGGATGACTTTAATTCAAACAGACACACAAAAGTAATGGACATAAAATTTGGTAGACTGACCACACCAACACTCCATTTTCTTCATTTTTTCCCCTAAAAGAAAGTAACCCAGCCATACAAAAGCAATATTCCAGATGGCTGTACAAAGACCTCCATCTTTTTCAACCAAATGTTGATCTGGATCCAAAAGACAGGAAAGTGATTTTGATGGACACACACATCTTTCTTCAATGTGACATCCTGTAAAAAGGAAGAAGAAGAAAAGCAATCTCATTTACAAAGAACTCTGAGCTTAGGATACAATTTGGAAGATTAGAATGAGGAAACCCTATAATCGACAAGACTGGCAATTAGAAATTATTTATTGCCTTCCCTTGTTAAGCCTGTTATTAAGATAGAATATTTTCCTACACTTACTACTCCTATCTTATAGCAAACCTCAATTATTTAAGTCTTTTGTGTTTTACAAAATCTTCAAGACAACTGTTTTAATAACTTCTACTTCACTAAGAATCAAGGCACTGTTTAGTTGCATTTGCTCACTAAAAGTCTTTGATGAAGCTAACAACTACCAAGGAATCTGAAAAACTAAACTTTATTCCAGAGTGAAAAGCAATCAACTGTTATCTCTGTGTCTGCATTTCTGTGCTACCACAGAAAAGTGTCTCCCAAAATGACTGTGCATCCCTGCACACTTTGCCTGCAAACCTTAATTCTTCCTGACACTTGTCCCAGGGTATATTTTTCAAAAGAGGTTGCCTTCATTTTAAAATTGACTTTCAGTGATACTTAGATTTCAGATGGCTAGATTTTAAATACACTGAATTTCTGGAGTCACTTGGATTAATTCATGAAAGGACATAGGCAACAGGGTTTAAAAAAACAACAAACAAGCAATGAACCAACCCCAAAATAAACACCACAATTCCCCTGCCCTGTCCACTGAGGGCCTAGCTCACCATATCCATCAGGGTCCCTAGTCTAAAGATCTCATAACATCCCAATCAACTAGGATTTCTTTTAATTAGCTAGAAAAAAAAATATAAAATCAGCTGGTACAGAAAATAAAATCTTCCATTTTTTTCAGCTACTCAAGAGTTAGGGTAGTCAACATGAGTACCTATATTTAATTCCTTTCTTACCAGAAAAGAGATTCAAGTCTATATCACTTATTTCTTGATAGGTCTTCACCTCCCAGAACTGAAGCTTATTCTTGTGCAAGGGCAGCTGTCAAAGCTAAGCAATTTTACAAGGAACAAGTTAATGTTCAATAGGTTAAAATAAGAAAGCAAACACAGGCAGAATTCTCTAGCATAACTTTTGGGATACTTTTATGAGTGGTGACACCAATACTAAAAGACACTATATAAAATATTAAATGCCTCCTTGAAAACACACCTCTCTCAACCAAAATGTTCTCTATGAAATACCTGCACCTCAGTTCACAACTCCTTTTTTCTCCAGCTTATGTCAGCACAACTCCACTGATTTCAGCTGAACCAAGCTCATGGCTATTTTTTTCCAGCAAGATTCCCCTGACAGCTCCACCAGCACAAGAGCAGGTATTTTCTACTTTTGCTCAGTGGTGGTTTTCTACTCTCTGTTTAAAATACAAAGTGTGTGAAGCCAGACATTCACCCAGTTCTGCTCACAATACACACCATAAGTGAGGGTTCTGCCTTAAACCACTTGACCAATGAACACTACCTGTTCTTGACTGACCATTCCTTCCTGTTCACATTTTCCTCTGCTCCTGGTTTATTGGCATGAAATAAAAAGGTGCTGGTGAGAGCAAATGAAAGCATTGATAGTAGATTCAAGCCCACCTTCTCCACTGCTCTACCTCTTTCTAGAACAACCTTCAGGAATGAAAATGCTCATTTCCTTTGTCACAAGGGATCACAAACAAATGTGAGAACACTTAGTTCTTAAGAGTCATTTTCCCTTTTCCCTTCTCATTTTTGTCTTTTCTCAATGTAAGAATGCTGCAAATCAGCCTCATTTACACTGAAACATCAAATTGACACATTTTATTTCTGGTCATATCCTGCCAATTTCCACTGTTTTTTCAGGTAGATTTTCCTTCAAAGGACTTGTGGGACTTAACAGGAAAATGCTGCTTTGGTTTCATGCCCAACAGGCAACTTTAAAGGTGTCTTTCAAATCACTATTTCAGATCAGTTTAAGGAATGTACTTTGTTCACTGAGTGAATTGTAAGAATCTGAAATTCTCTGCCTGATCTGAAATGGTATCATGGTGTAGCTTTTCTAATCTTCAAACTGTAAATTAACTGTTAAATTAATCACTGTGTCATGTAATTACTTTAGGAGTTGTCATCTCCTGTCCATGAAGAGCTGAGGCTTTGCCTCAGACATGCTTAAGATAATTCCTGGCATGATTGTCTGTTTTCTTGTCTTTGCTGCTGTCTAACCTGAAAGTGGACAAGCAAGGAATGGGAAGCACTGGTAGAAAGAAAGGACAGTGACATTTCTGTCTGACACAGTCCCCCTTTGTCAGACACACAAAGCCACGTGTTGGAGCTGCAGTCCTCTCTTACCTCCCTGTGCATCCAGCCAACAGCTCATGTTTGTCTTTCTTGATCAAGTTTGTGCCCTTTGGGCTTCTGATGTTTAGTTCTGTGCAAGGACTCCTGCTCTGTCTGAGGGGTGTTGAGTCTGACTTGTGAGGCAGAGCTTGGGGGAGGGACGGGGTGGGTGGCTGCATCTCTCCACTTCATTACAAATGGCACCAGTTGTTGACTTGGGTCCTTCTCTTGCCAATGTTGCACATGTTGGTGAGTAGTAAAATCTTTTTTAGGTGCCCTCTGGGGACTTGGGATCCCATCCATTTCAGTGAACTGAACCAAAACTGGTTTTAAGATACTGTTAACTCAGGCAGAAGTCACTGCACTGTCACTGTTCAGACCTTCAAGGCCATTTCAGTTATTAAAAAAAAAAAAAAAATTATATTAAGAAATACTTAAAAATAAGGCTTTTCATCTAGAGAGTAAGTAGGTAACATGTAAGAGGTCTTAACTGCTCTCTACTACAGTTTGTGAAATGAAAGCAGAGCTTGACTGAACTGAGGTGACAGCAGTGAAGAGAGGTGAGGTGGTGGCCAGAGAGCAGTGGGGCTGACCAAGGTAGGAATTTCTGCAGCAGGTGACTGGGAGGAAATTCTAAATAAATCCATCTCTATCACCATTCACGTTCAAAATT
Source organism: Chaetura pelagica (assembly GCF_000747805.2). Lineage (NCBI taxonomy): Eukaryota > Metazoa > Chordata > Aves > Apodiformes > Apodidae > Chaetura > Chaetura pelagica. Next base: position 1,746,198 of record NW_009952151.1, on the reverse strand, counting down.
ATCAGAAAAAAAGTGGTATCTGTTTGTTCAGAAAAATGGATGTTGATGGCAAAGACCCAATCTGCTCTCAGGACCAGACAGAAGAACATGAAGTCCAGCAGCTCATCACTTTTTCATTCATGTCAGCTTTTCTAATTAAAAAATCACTACCACTCCTTACAATCCCTTAATCCCTGGCCTTGCTTCTTGAGGTGCAGAACATGATGATCATACATGTATGGTCATTACACATGACACAGACGCTCTAACCCTGTAACACCATCACCCCCCAGTGGTCCCAAACTCCCATAGCAGCATCCCCAAATCTATGAGCTGCTCTGAGATCATCCCACCACCTCTCACAACACATTTTCTCACCTTTCCTTCTCACAGACACAACGTCCCTATGGCAATCACAAAAGCAGGGAGGATGAAGCAGCAGCAGCTGGGACTAGCACGGGACAGCACCACATGAACTGTCCGTTTCTATGAAGTTCTCCATCAATTATCTGGGTTGAAGCATCCACTTAGGTGTCCAGGGGGAAGAAGTTCACTCCTTCCATCCTGGCATCACAGAGTTCTTGGAGAGAGTGGAAGAAATGTGAAACATGGCAGAAGTGCTCCTTGGCAGCTGTATTTCATGGCCTAAGTGATTCCAGAATGATCAGAATCAATAAGGAATTGATTAATTTGAAAATCTTACTTGTACTCCTTACATGGACATTCCTGCAGCACAGCTTTGTGCACATTAAGGATTTGATGAAGATTTTATAAGAAAGTATTTAACAATGCTTAAATAATGTTTAAACTAGTACTTAGTAAAGTTAAGAAGTAAACAATTACAATTAAATGAGAGATTATGATTCAGAAGGAATTCCTCAATTTCCCCAAATGACAGGTTAACTGTAATAGAGTGGAATTTCTCCGATGGCAGACTAAAAACTAACCCCTGCTCTGTTCTCAGTAGCAGGAATTGTCCTCTACTTGTATCTTTCAGATTCCCAGCTTTTGGGTTTGGGAAGATTCAAAAGCAGGCAGGAGTTGGTATAAAATGAGAATGTACCAAGAAAAGCATCTCCTCAGCTCTGCAGCTAACAAAAGAAGACAATCACTCAGCTGGGCTGCACACTGCCTGTTCCCAGGGATTGGGTTCATTACACACATGCTTCTCCAAAGGAATTTAATTCCATCACTGTCAACACCAGCTCTTCAAAGCATGTAGGAGATAATGATGACTTTATTGGACCTGTTGAGCACTTCGTTACATCCAGCTGTGTTCTTCCTTTCTAGGGCAATTAAGGGATTTTGTGGTGCTGTTTCTGAGCCTGATACAGCAAGAAGTCACGCAGATCTACGTCTTGAAGTTGCTCAGGTTGCATTTGAAGCCTGAAACTGAGAGGATGCTGCCACCATGAGTTCTGAAGACACAAATGGCAAGCTGACAGCTGTTGTCAGTGAGGACAATGAAAATTGGCAGATTTAGCCAAGTATGAAGCATGACAAATTGCAGGAAGGCAAAAGGAAGGCAGCGCTTCACTCATTTCAGGAGCAGGATGACATTTGCTAGGAAGCTTGTGGGAATTCTTCAGACAGCCTACAAGATGTGCTAAATGCTATTTGCATTATAACAAATCATAAACTTGTGATTGCAAAATCATTTCCCTTTAATGAAGACTTCTGGAGAAAAAAAAATATCAATCACCTACATGACTGAAACAACAAACATGTTGTGCTTTACGTAGCTCTGAAGCATGAAGAACCTAATAAAGTGCACCTAACAAAAATAAACAGCAAAATTGCTGCAGCTTAACAGATTGACAGTCTTTTTGATTGGATGGCATGCTTAGGAGGTTCCCCCTCCTCTCTTTACCTCTAAACTAGGGGTACATTTTCCAAAAGTATGTTATTCTGCATGAAAAAAAAAAGAGATACTCAATGTGTATCTGTTGTGTCTCAACACTGGAGTGGAACAGTCGTTTACTTGCTTCAAAAAAGCAACCCAGCTTCTCTGCAGCAACTCTTCACGCTAAACAACAGTTGAAACCATGACCTGCATTTGTCTAACATAATTTATTATTATTTTTTTTTTACAAATTTTGGGGGGTATTTTACTGAACAGGGTTTGTTTTGTCTGTCGATCATGTTTTCAGCCTTCATATTTGGTTTTAGTTGCAAATCTGATTGCAATTCTGATCTCCCATGGCACTGAAAAAAATAGAAAAAACCTCATCCTGGTAAGTACCACCTGTCATCTCAAAAGAATTCTGCCAACTGATATTAAAGAAGAATTACTTTTTTTTCAAAGTACTACCCATCTCCAGGAATAAACATAACTAGATTTTAAGTGCAAGAATTAAAGCAACAGTGTATTTCAACACTGGAACAGAAATCAGCATGCACCTGAATCTCACCTTGTAAAAGCAGAGCACAAAATGCAGCTGGAGCCCACAACGCTGCTACCAGGGATGGAAGCAGCAGCACCACAGCAGACTCCCAGGTCCTTGAAGCAGCCTGTCTCACCACATCTGCCTGATCTGGACCTGCAGCCAAAAGAGAAACCTTGACCATGATTTGTTTCTCTTCCTGCTCATGTCCCAGGCACACGACCCCTCCAGGGCAGCTCGCTCAGGTTGGGCCAGTTGCATCATTACATCTTTAGGTTATGGTAGGGGGCTGCAGATTATGGTTGGACTTGATGATCTTCAAGGTCCCTTCCAACCAGGATAATTCTATGTTTTTATGATTCTAGCTTTAAAGAGCCTCATTCCATCTGACTCTGGGCACAGAACGTAGCTCATCTGCTCGTCTCCAAGGACTTAGGGATGAAGAATGGAGAGCAATGAGGATTTTTTGAAAAGGTTATTCTGAATAACAGACTATTCTAGGCAATGTGCACTGCTTCTGGAAATACCTAATTTCACCTCATTTCTACAGGGGAAATCCCAGAGGGATCAGGCAGCTACATTAGAGGCCTAAGGAGATGATGTACAGATTGATTGCCTGCACTCCCAGCAGCTACGTGCTTCCTCTCATTCTGCCTTTATTTTTTATCCAGCCTTATATCAGAGTCCTTGAAGGTAAAGAAGCATTGACATTGCATCAGTAACAATGCTGTGCTATTCTTCATGATTTACCATAAGGCACTCTCTCAGAACTGACCTTTTTTTTTTTTTTAAGTGATTATTTGGCCATCATGCAACGTGCATAGAGATAACCAAGCAAAACAGCAGGTACCACCCACAAACAGCCCTCATCTCCCAAGTCAGAGCTGTGCAGATAAACCCAAAGGGTGACTAAGTCTACTACATTATGTCCCACTCCTTGGCCCCTCTGTGTCAAGAAGTGACATATTTAATTAGATACTGTGCTTTTTTTGAGCTAGGCAAGTGACCCCTAACACCTCAGCTAAGACCATGACATTTTATTGCAACCTAGAACCAGGTGAAAAAAAAACCCTTACTCTTAATTTAAATGCTTATTCATTCTCTTAGGTGAAGTTTCACTTAGTTCTGGGGGATGGTGAGTACACAAAGGAAAGTTCAAGGTACTTCCATCTCCTTTGTATTTTATTATAAAATAATGAGGACCAGCTCATATTTCTAATTTAAAGGCAAGTCTGACTCAAAAACACAGACCATGCACAGCACACGCAGAGGAAACTGGGTCATGTACTTAGGAGTCAATAAATGGATTTCAAAATACAATTTTGAGTATTTATGTTTGAGCATACATTTCACCCACTGCTCAGCATATATTGGTGACTTTTTTTTAATACAAATTATCACTAGGTGTTACACACAGCTCATTATTATGGGATGAGCAGGTTTTGCAAACACAAACATGCTTTGGAAAAGCCTCCCCATCTGAATGCTACAATCCCCCCCCCCGCC
>NW_009952151.1:1697118-1742295 GCF_000747805.2 Chaetura pelagica | reverse complement strand
TTTCACAAAAATACTATAAATTACTAAAGCAACTCCACTACTGTAAACCCCCATTCCTTCCCCCCCTTGCAGGGAGAACCAAAGCAGAAGCAGGGATGCTGCTCATTTCAGAGGGCACCACCAATTCCAGCAGTTCTTTCCTTACAAATTTCCCACCACTGAGTCCAGCCACAATATCCTGCTAACCAGGCTGCTTTCTTCAAACACTGCAGAGGAAGATGTTTGAGCTGCTTTAAGAAAAAAAACCAACAACAACAACAAAAAAGCTCAAATATTCCACATTTGCTGGGTTGAGGAGAAAAAGAGCAACAGGTTGGACACTTGACTGAGGAGCAAGCACAGGTCACCAGATGGCAGCAGAATTAAACTAACCCTGTTGCAAGATAGATGTCAGGTAAGGGGGATACAAACCAGCCTCTGACCTGCCCCTTCTCCACTGCCCCTGGTCATAACAGACACCACTGCAGACCTCACATGCTTCAAGGAAGATGGATCCAAAGAAGAGAAAAAGACTTAGAATCAAGACTGTTAATGTTTATATATAAAGCAATTTCTCCACTTTTGAATCTCACTTAACAGAGGAGCTCAGCAAACCTAAATCAGGTGGTTTCATACCCAATAACCATAATGTCTGTAGATGAAGGGAGGAATTGCCTTAGGCTGTGCAGAAGTAGAAGCTTGCTTGTCATCACAGAATGGTGGGCTCTGAAGGGACCTCTGAAGATGATCTAGTCCAACCCCCCTGCTAGAGCAGGATCACCTGGAGCAGATCACACAGGAACACATCCAGGCAGGTTTTGAATGTCTCCAGGGATGGAGACTCCACAACCTCCCTGGGCAGCCTGTCCCAGTGCTCTGTTACCTTCAGAGAAAAGAAGCACTTTCTTGTATTTAGGTTAAACCTCTTGTTTACCAGTTTGTGACTATTGCCCCTTGCTCTGTCACTGGACACCACTGAGAAGTGTCTGGAAGGAGCTACCAACACCAGAACGTGGTGCAGACCCTAACTAATATAATTTGTAGGAATACTGGAGAAGACACTGCTATGAAAACAACCCACACAACAGGCTTTGTTTTAGTCCCCCAGAAAAAAATCTTTTTAAAAGTCAGTAAACATTTAATAAATTTGGATCCAGCTTCACAAATAGTGCTGCTTCCCCAAGAGACTGTGGCAGTTGCAAGCTCTGCTGTGCATAGGAAAAAAAAAAAGTCAAGACATTCAGTATTTTTTATAAAACTGAGTTTAAAAGGAAATCTAAAATCCCTAATGTTGTCCTCCATGTCAAAAAGGAATACTTTCATCTTCATAGCAAGATTACAAGAACAAAAAGAAAAAATTCTAGGCCCCAATTTCTTAGGCCTTTCAAAGATAAGATGGTGAGAAATAAACTTTTTATAAGAAGTAGGAATAAAGGCTTTGCTACGTGTCTAAATTCATCTGCAGGTCAGAAGTGAGCTGTTCTCTGCTAGAAAACACACAAGGTTTCAATTTATTAACTTTTTTTTTTTCTTATTAGATAAGTTGCAAAGTCCAGCTCTGTATCCTGTCTAGGTTACTGAAAACTGGGTAAAATCTCTGTAAGAGGCTTCTACCCTGGAAGGCACAGGGGTAAATCCCAGCTTCTTAGGCAGGTGGTAAAAACCCTACCATTTCAGCCTTCTCTGCTGAGATGAATCCTGCATTGGTAGAGAGGAACCAAACTACTTCTGTGTCTCATTAACACCTCCTACTCTCAAGGATAAGACTTGCCATCTTTAATCAGTTATAATTTCCAGTTATTATTATCCTCCCCAGTTTTTTTCTCTGCTTTATGCCATTGAATTCATATCAAAAAATAAAGATAGTTGGCTGTGAAAGAACAATTCCACCTTCCCATGGGATTAAAGCACAAAAGCATGGTTTTAGTGTTTTGGCTTCTTAATTCAAATGCACACCAATGTTTCCTTGAAGCAAACTGTATTTCTTGAAATGGCAATACTTCTAAAACTCCCTTTTTCTTCCTCCCCCTCTTTTTTTCTTTACTGATGTTGGCACACTCATATTATCAGACATCCTCCTCCCTTTGATCCTAACAACACAAAGAAGCCCTCCTCCCAGATGAGGAAAATGAGGAAAAGCAAGCTGCTGAAACAAAACAAAAAAAGTAAATTAAAAATATTTTTAAAGTAACACTTCTTCCCATGTAGGATTATTATTATTCTCCTTCCTTCCTCCACTCAGCTCCTGAAGCTCTGCTGACCTTTGCAGGGTGGCACCGAGCAGCACACCATGCATATGTATGGTAGCTCAAAAATAGCATTGCAGTGAAGGTAATGGGATGGAATTAGGGTGTATTTTGACTTCAGGAACTGCAGCAGACACAAAGAGGCCTGGAACTCTGAATCCTCCCCACACGGTGGCCCTTTGCTTTGCTTCATGCTTTAGAAACTCTACAGGGAAGGCAGCAAAAATAAAAATGACAGTTGCTCACCTTTTCAGTCAGATTTAAGGCTTGCCCTTTATTTTTGTGGCAGGAAAATAAAAGGGGTAGCATGCAGGAGAATTCTCTGTACTACCATGAGTGTACTTGTGTGCTGGATTTGATGGTGCTGTGCTCCCTGGGTGCCATGTCCCTCCCCAGGAGCAGAGCACACTGAGCTCTGTGATGGCAGGACCTGCTGGCTTGAACCGTTTTAAGGTCACTGAATGGAAACGTAGTGGCTGCAAATGTCACTCCTTGTTCCATCCTGGCAACTTCAGGCAGCAGCAACAGGGTGTAAGAGTGAGGGGAAATTGCCAGCACTCAAGTACCTTTGGTGATTTTAAAGTCCGTTGAAGCTCTATTTAAATTAGCATCAAAAAGTGAAGCTATTAAAAGACAAACCTGCTGATCCCGAGTTGTTTTCCACTGCACTCACAGCCACGTCCACAAGAAAACACTCCAAAATAGGGAAAAAAATTTCCTCAAGCTCTTTTTGTAACCTCAGATTAGATACTCCCTCTCCTTCTCATGAACCTCATCTATTCTACTTCCTTTTATTAGGACAAATTTTCAGCTATCCATGAATTGAGCAAGAATCCTCCTGCTGCCAGATGATTCTTGAGGAACATATTTAAGCCCTCACAGACAAATCAAGACCAATCACTCAACCTGGATCTCAGCACTTCTGACTTCCTTGAGAATGTCTCAGGCACCTACATCTTTCTCCAAATAAAAAAGCCAGGCACATTTCTAATCATAAATTTTGTCTTAGCAATAAAGCACCAACTCCCTTCTAATACTGAGAAGCACAGTGGCAGTTCACACTGAAGGTGAATGTGAAATACCTCCCCAAGCCACAAACACTGGAATGTTCCAAATATTAAGATAAAAACTGAGTACATAAAATCTGCCATAAATCCAAGGAGGTTTGGGGGGGGGAATCCCACACTCAGAAATAACTTTAATACTCCTTTTCAAGAATTTGAATTAGTGTCATTTAACTTAAACTCCAATTATACAAGCAAGGGGTTGATGTAATTTCATCTTAATTTTCCAATGCAAGAACTTGAGGTTGTTTTTTTTTAAGTGAAAAAAAAAAAAAATCCAGTCTGTCAGCTGCATGAAACATTTTTCAAGATGGTTGACTGGAAAAATAAATCAAAATAAACTGGCTGTCATCAGCAATTCTGTTTTGACAGATCATCCCATATCAACAAATTTCATGGGAAATACCTGTTAAATTCCCCTCTCTCAGAAGCATTTTTTTCATGGGACAGAAGCAGACAAGATAAGAGAAGTAACTGATGTATTATCCATTATTATCTCCCATTATTTTCATTCTTATTTAAAATGGCTTTCCTTACTGCTGTTCTGAGGGATTCAACACACACACAAATCACTGATGTCTTCCCCAAGATACCCATCTTTATAAAACCAGAATCATTCAGTAACAGCATATCAGATAGAAAAATCTCAATAAACACCAGCAGGTTTTTGGACTATGGTAGCTCTGAAAATAAGCTGCTTAATAGCAAGCTTTCTGCTGCTTTGCACCTTCTGAAATACAAGTTCAACACATTTACTGAGTCTGTAGCTGGCAAGGCAAGGGAGGTATTCCAATGGAAGATACTCACAGGTTATTACTCCATGTCATTCTATACACTTCTCCAAGTCAGCAGCATGCACACACAATACTGTTGATTAACTTTTGATTGCACTCTCTTAAAAATAACATCAAGGAATTAAAATTCCCTGAAAATAAGACTCTGTTTCATGCCAGCAGGTCTCTACAGTAGCTTGGTGGCACTTCAAAAACCAGCAGTACTACAGAGGAAGGTTCCAATACAGCTAAACACCAATTTAAAACACAAGAACCTGCCATTTTATGTACCAGTTCAAAATCTATAAGCTTATAGATCCCAATGCAAAAATATGTTTGTTTTTCCTTTAAAAAAAAGCCATCTGAAATGTAGCTTGCTTTTAACATCTGGCAGTCTTGCTGTATCCCTTTAGAAAACTTCAATAAAAAGAAAAAAGAAAAGCTTGAATATCTTCTCTGTGCCCACAAAGCAAATATGCACTTTCTGTTCCCAGCCCTGCTATTTTAGATAAAGGGGAGAAACAGCAGGACAGGAATCAGAAGTCAATAAACAGTGTGTGGCTGCACCTGGGCTTGCAACTCACTTGGCTACCAACACACTCAGGGTAACAGCTGCAAATGGGTACTCAAGAAAGTGAGCAAAGATCCTGCCCCACTCCAGCCTCTTACAGGTTTCTATGCATTTAGACACCTTTGTGCTGTTTGTTGTTATGATTTAAAAAGCCAAAAACAATTTTTAAAAATCTAAAAAAGAAAAAGCACCCTCATCTACTGAGAATAAAGTCATTTGTAAATCAGTGAAGACAACATAAAGAGATAAAAATAATTCTATAAATAAAAAGGCTGTTTCTTGTTGAAACATGAGCCCACCTTTCACTATACACAGATTTTTTAAGGCTTTGCAGTACAGACAGGAACCTGTATAAATATCTCAACCTTCTGGAACTTAGTGGGATCTAAAATTTTAAATTCCCTTGACATGTTTAAGTACATAAAAAAAAATATATCTAGACCTGGATAACTTCAGATTAACTGTTCTATTTAAAGATCCAAATATTCATAAGCATCTAGATTGTAGCCCAAGAAGCAGTGAAGATATAACCATCCTCAAAATGTTGTCCTTCAGACATGTAGTACCTCAATGTATGTAACATTCTGAACCTGCTTAACTTGATAATCCAATATCATAACTCTTAGCATTTCTTCCTGATAATAAATAATAAATTATTTCAGCTGTGCTAGACTCTGGCACTGCAGAAAAAAAATTAAGAAATCAGAAGGAGCTGATTGGAAAGAAAAAAGGTAATGTTGATTTGAAATTTTAAGTTTGCAGCAATCTTTTACAGTTTGTATTTTTACCAAACCCCAATAAGAAATTAAAAACTAATCAGTGTTACCATAGAATTTGTCTCAGGTACTTAAAATTATTGTCTAAGGAACAGAGCTCATTTTATATATTTAGAAAATGCCTCGGTCGAGTGTGTGTCTTGCAGCTTTTCACTATTCAAATTATTGAGTGATTCATCCAGTTCTGCCACCACTCACTCACACGCCCTGCAAATGTAACCAGTGTAGATGGCAACCACAAAACAGCAGTTCTAGGTGTGTGAAGGTCCTGGTCTGCTTGACACTGCAGGGGCTCTTACACCTCATCAGGTACAGAGTAATTTAATGGATCTTTTCCTTTTGGAAATTCACAGTCTTTAACATAGGCAGGTGTGCATATATGCAGAGTAGTACTTACACTGTGCCATGAAATAACCAACTGTACAGGAACTATGTGAAATTTCTTGGTGTTTTTATTCTCTTTTTCAAGCTTAGCTTTTTAGCTGAACCTTGGAATTATGCTTAGCAATATTCCTGACTGACCAGGAAACTCACACGTGGATTTAGTCCCTCCTCAATAGATTTTTATATTCAATTTTCTTTTCCTATTCCAACACCAAATAATTGCCTGTGCATGCATGTGAACAGTTGCTATTTAAATGCTTGTGGAGAGCTCAATTTCTGGCTCAGTTAATTGCCCGAGGCCATTGGCTAAGAAGATCTAAGGAGTTCAGTATGACTACATAATTTATTTTATCTGCCCAGAATGAACCTTCTGGTCTCCTTTGAGACAGTGATGGTGTTTGTCATCGCTCCATAATTCTCAAGTGCCATTAATTGTGTAGATGCACATTGCCCTTTGCAAAAATGTGCATTCCCATCCCCTTGTCTCTCTCATTTTATTAGCTGCAGAACGCCCAGCATGCTGGCATTAGGGATTAGGAAACATGTCTTACTGATGGATTGCTGGGTCCCACCTGTATATGCTCATCCATAGTTGATGACTCTGCCAAATACAACTTTTGCTGTGCTGTACTTCACAAGCAATTCACTGCAACCTTAACAACAGCTTTGTTATTCCCACACTCATGTTACATCAGCCCGTTTGTGCAATCCCTTCTAAGCAGGAATAATGTGGTTCCTACACTGACAGCAGGCACAGGGCCCAGGGATCCTGTTTTAAACATCTTTCCAGCTGAGACAAAGATGTTTTGAAGTGAGGATCCCAAGGGGGTTGGACAGAAGGTTTAATTTGGGGCTTTTCTCTGGAAGTGTTAAGCTCTTGTCTGTGTAACCTGCCTCATCCTCCCCTCTCCAGCTCTTGCAATTATTGCCACAAGAACAAACTCTCCAATCTGGAGTTTCCAGGGCAGTCAGTGAAATAAAGCACTCTTCTCTGAATGCATTAATCACTTCATATTGTGGCCCCACAGAAGAGGGAGCTGCAATCAGGAAGCAAAGACAGAACAGGAAGAGCCAGAAAGGAAATACTAGAGAAGGGCAGAGCAGCACAAAGAGTGCAGGAAAACTTCAGATTTCCTACCTAACTCCTGCTCATATCCCTCCTGTCAGGGTATCTCAGACTAGGTCAAGAATTTCACAGCTCTGGTGATGAAACTGGGGGTCACTGAGGTTATTCCCAGGACGAGACTCTGCTCTTCCTACAGAAAATGTTGGTGTGGCTCTGAAACAACAACACACCTGCCTGGTGTGCCTGAAGTGGACACAGGATTCTTCAAAAGACCAGGGCTTTCCATCCCTTGTCCCATTACAGTCTGGATCAAACCCTTGTCAACTGCAAGGGCAGAGGTTCAGAGTGCCTGTGGAAAAACAGGGGGGAAAGAGGTGGGGAAAAAAAAAAGAAATGAAATGGCAGTTTTCAGATTTAAATAAGAGTTACCCCATAAAAGAGCTTTCCCATCAGGCTGCACATGGTGAGACTTGGAGTTGGTTTGTACATGTGTGTGCTTAAGCAAGTTATCTGAGGTGAGAAGTAGCCACCTGCCCATCTCAACTGCATCACCAGGTAAGTCATTTAGCAATACTTTCTTAAAAATAACAAAAATAACACTTCTGCAGGTAGTTTTGTTCTGAGTTGGTTGCTCAGCTAGTCAGGTATTTCCTCTAAGCATTGTTTTAATTTCAGATATTCTGACATAAAAACACAGGAAGAATTATCAATCTTTGGTATGTTTAAAAGTGTATTTTTCTGCTATTGGGGTACTTGGTTGTGTGCACCAAGGGATTTATCACATTCTTTTCAGAAAGTCTTGAAAAATTCCTGTAGAAGTTACATTCTTACATGTGTTAAATGGTGAATGCAGCCATTTTCCCTGGTTTTCTCTGACATGGAACTCTCCATAAGTTACCACCCCTTAGAGCAGCACAGGAATAATCAAGATAAATGAAGGGCTGTCTCATTGCCATTGCTTAAAACCCAACTGTAACCAGGGATCTTCTGTTTTGATTATATGTATTGGACACGGATAAATTAATTATCTTCACAACATGTTCTAAACTTAACTGTATTGCCAAAAGATTACAAGGAGGCATCAACCCCAAAAAAAAAAAGCATCTGCTTTTTATCCTCATCGTGGAAGTTTATACTCTAAAATACTTGTTCCCATATAAAGCTGCAGGAACAGGGACAAAATCCATTTACCCTTAGTGAGGTGAATGGTCCCTGTGCTGTACTCAGATCACGGCTCATGCCCAGTCCTGCCCCATGTCCCCTATGGTGCAAAGTCAATACACATTATGGGACTGAGAGGCTGAGGAGAAAAAATAACACAACATACAAATTCATCTCTTTTGGCCTGTGCAGACAGCAGGCAGCTCAGAAGGTGGAAAGCTTTCTTCTGCTTGGTTCACACTCTTTAGAGCTTCCACTTTCCATTTGCCTCCAAAACACTGAGTTGATGCAGGGAGAGCCTGAGCCTCCTTCCTACTCCTTCCACTCCAACAGCAATCAGATCATGGCTATTGCAAGCACTTGGAAATATTTAAATATTTCCTACTGTATTTCCATACTATTTAGGAATTCTGCTCTACAGAAGAAACATCTGGGACCAGGTTAAGTATTTATATGTAAATAAAGTTAGGGTTTGATAGTTTGATTTTGCCCTCTGCTCCAGGCAAATGCAGTGAATGACTACCCATCTATCAGAATAACAAAACCACAAGCAAGCTGAATAGTTTTCATTAAAAGATACTTGAAAAAAAAGACTTTGTTCCAAATGGAGGCAGTGCTCTCCTATGAGGCTTGTTTTCATGACTTCTTTTTTTCTTTTTAAACAGTATTCACAATGTTCCCACTTTCTATTTCTTCCTCCAAAACACTTCAGCTTCCCTGAAATTGAGCAACTGAAATAAAAATTAATTAAACTTTGGACTAAAGTGAGATTGTCAGGCTTTGTGAATTCTTTCCTTTGGGATGGAGGCTTCTGTTCAAAATTTTTAAAAGAAAAAAACCTCAACCTATCTCCACAGTGTTTCTTCTATTAAGCTACTTATCAAAAGCTTTTTAGGGAGGAAAGAAATGATAATGTTAAATGAAACTCATGAGTATTGTTTATTCATTTTATGGAAAAGAAGAAAAAGAGAAGCAGCTGGGCCATACGTGATACTTTGTGCTCTCTGACATCATTCAGAGATCCTCCAGATGGAATAAGTTAAATTATTTAGGCAAAAAACATCAAGATCTTGTACATTGGAGTAATTTTTCTGCATCTTTCCTCGTTTGCACTCTCAGAGACACCATCCATGCACAGACTACAAGGTAAAAGCACTAACTGTGAGCACAGCCCATGGGATTTCCCTGAATTAATTCATCATACAATGACCATCTAGAGATCTCACTGACAAATTAGACATTCCAGTCCAGCTCCCAGTGTATAACTGGGACAAAAGACCCAGCCTGACAACTCCACTGCCAGCCCAGCTCCACTCAGCTCACCCCAGAAAAGAGAAAGCTCTTTTGGTCTGGAGCCAGTCCCAGTCCAGTACACACAACACAGACTGTACACCGCTAACTACATAAATCTTCAATCTCACAGCCTCCATAAAACTGCTTCACTCTCCTTATTCCAGGTCAGGGTCTGCAAACTGGATTCCTCCACCCAACTTCATCAGAATTCAGCTTGGCTCTCAAAATTTAGAATCATATTGTAATATGTCTTCTTTCTAAGTCATACAGATCAAGCAGAGGGAATCTTCATTCAGAGACTGTCATACCAAGTTTAATCTGAATAATCTGGCAAGATCTGAAAATGAACTTGTGCTTCACTGAAAAGCCTTAGACTGTATCATCTTATGTAACTGGCTGGAACTGACTTTCAGGGTGAGTTGCTAACCTCAGATTTGAGAGGTTGTGAAGCTGCCTTTTGCACTGATCCTTTGCTTTTCCATCTCATCCTACACTGTGCTGGTCTTACTAAAGCCAGCAGCATTTACAGTTCAATTTTCCCTTTGCTCATCTCTGGCCTCCTTTGCAAGAAAACACTTTTTTATCTTTAAGTTAAGATATGGTGAATGAATAACTTCAGTTGCTACAACATAACATGAATGTGGAAGAAATTGGAATCACTTCTGCAGAAAAGAAACACTTCAGGGATAAGAACCAAGATTCTGATAAGAAAAAAAAAAGCATATGAACCTTGTGTATTTATATGGACACAGATGTCTTTCTTCCTCATTCCTTCCAGGTATATCCCAGATGTGGGGAGGACAAGAGTCTATCAAGAACTTTGCAGTAAAGTTTTGAGAGCCTGAAATTCAAACCAAAACATTCAGAATCTTGTATTTTGAAAAGACCCTAATTAACAGCCATCCCCACACACACAAACACACATTACCTGATGTTAAGGATACATTTCTTATCAATCTGCTTGCTTAATTTCATTAAGTTTTGAGTTAGGACTCATCAGCTAGGCCCTACCAGCAATTGCAGAAAACACAACAGGATATCAGTTTTACTCCCTGAAGTACATCACTATTTTCATCTAGAGCTGTAATTGACTCTACTTTAAAAGGAGGTGATAGAAGAGTTGCTGCAGCACCTGTAGGTCAGCAGCCCTGCCAATACATAATGGAGACAGCACTGCCAATGGATGAGAAAATGGTTACAAACACATTAGAATGATCCTTTGCCACATTGATCTGTAATTTTACTTTATGTTATCTATTCATCTCTGAACTGTATGTTCTGAATCATGCCCAAGGGGATTGCATCCCTGGTGATGACTGTTGAAACTCCCCTCAAGTCAGAGTCAACTCAGCACCAGGTAATACATTTTGTTACTGTAAATACAACGGGCAAAACTTGATACTGACAAAGACAGCAGAGTAAATGGGAGTGTCATCAGGGCTAATATTGCTTCCTGCTGTGTGAGATAAAGAAGAACAGTTTCTGTCCTTTTTCACTAACCAAGCATCGTGTTTGGTGACAGCAAACAAAAAAATCCTCTAAAGATACAGACCAGTTCCAGGGCTGAAAGCTGTAGGGAAGGTCCAAAGCAACAGTGCCATTGCCGTGGGAATTCAGAGGTACCTCCACCAGTCACTTGAAACCAGGGAGTTTTTGTAACAAATGGCAAAGGCAATTGGGGTGGGAGAAGAGACAGAAATAGAGAAATGAACAGAAAGTTCTCTAATCCTACCTAATCCATAATTGTGTCACTTTCTGAAATGGGATGTTCCTACTTACTTCAGCAACTGCTAGACTAGAAACCTGCCCTTTGCATCACAGCCATGGAGCATAACCTGTTGACCTTTATGTTCTTTTCCATGGATCATTGGAAAATCACTCAAAAATTAGCAATCATTTCAGCAGGTCAGGGAGAACTCACCTCTTCTTTATCATTCGCATTCTGTGAGGCAAAGATTAATTTCCT
Organism: Chaetura pelagica; assembly: GCF_000747805.2. NCBI lineage: Eukaryota > Metazoa > Chordata > Aves > Apodiformes > Apodidae > Chaetura > Chaetura pelagica. The sequence goes on along the minus strand of NW_009952151.1, from coordinate 1,731,016 downwards.
TCAATGAGCAAAACAACACACCACAGGAAGATATGATCTAATTCCAATAGTGTTTCCTACTGAAGGCCACAGGTTTCTAGGAAATGAGGCCTAATTAACACTGGTCCTCTTGAATTTCCTTATTCCTGAACATTCCCAGCTGCTATGGAAAATTAAGGCTTAAATCTTGTGGTTCTTTCTTTAGCACTTGTTGCATGGCTTCATTTTTATGTACAAGCTCTTTCTCTGAAATGTAACAGTCTTAACCAAAAGATGAACTGTTAAAGTCTCAAGTATTTGGACATCTTTGTTTCATTTTGTTGGGTTTTTCACCCATAGGACATGAATTACTCACTGATATGAGAGATTGTAAAGCTCTAGTTGGAGGCATCAGTAAAATCAGTCTTGGCAGAGGATTCAACTGGCTTTTTACCAGCAAATTCCACAATGGTTTTTGAAGAATCTCCACTGAGGCAAGCCTTGCTGGTTCTTACGTATTGATCCTGTCTTCTCACTTATCCTGCCATGGAGCAGGAACTACCTCAGAAGAAAAGCAGAATTCTGCTCCAACTATAATAATAGAATCATAGAACCATTCAGGTTGAAAAAAGCCCCTTGGGATCACCGAGTCCAACCATCATCACTACTCTATAAAGTTCTCCCCTAAACCATGTCCACCAACACCACATCCAAATGACCCTTAAACACATCCAGGGACAGTGACTCCATCACCTCTCTAGGCAGCCCATTCCAGTGTCTGACCACTCTTTCTGTGAATTTTTTTTTTCTCATGTCCAGTTAAAACCTCCCCTGTTGCAGCTTGAAGCCCTTCCCTCTTGTTCTGTATCATGAAACCAAACTTCAGGTCTCATCATGCTTAGGTTTATGCAATGATCCTTATGCAGAGTAAAAGGTAGAAGACCTCAGACCACCAATTTTGGCAGTAGTAATACATTTTAAAGAAGACCAGGGATTAATGGAGCATTCAGCTGTCTCCTCTTCTCATAGTTTCCACATAAACAACAGTTAGGTGCTATTTTCTCTCTCTCTTTTTTTTTTATTTTTTTAAAGAAAAAAGAAAATTTAGGCTTCTAAAAAAGAAAAATAAAGTAATATAATAGTTCATAAGAAATAACCTGAAGTAACATGGAAAGAATTATTAAAAATCCAGGCTGAGAGGATATCACAAAGTTCAGATAAAAAGACACTTTCCTAGCAGAGCATGTACCAGCTTGGAGTTTTACCTACAGCTCTGAACACGAAAGCTAAGGAATAACATCAAGGTGACAGAACACTCTCCTGAAAGTTTTTGTTCTCTTGTCACAGCTTCATTTCAAATCCCACTGTTTCATGGCATCACCTGAGATGACTATGAAAATGTTTGAATGCCATATATTATCAAAAAGATCCCAGGAACGTTTAAGGAGATGGGTTTAAATTCTACATAAACAGTTGCTAAAGTGATGATTACTTAACTAAATTTAGTAAACAAAATTAGGAATGAAAATATAAGACATTTCTAACAATTCTGAAATCAAAGAAATACATTCTATTAAAAACACTGTACTCAAAAGGTATGACCCAATTTTAAAAACAAAGAAGGAAACAGATCATACTGAACTGCTCCTGGCTCTTGCCAATTCCATAGTGAAGCATTGTCTTTTTTTGCAAACCAACTGTGTATCAGACAGGGAACACTTTCTGGTCTTACTTTTCCCCATATACTAGACTTAAGAGGCAGAGGATCCAGGTAGGTGGAAGGTTTTAACAACTACTATGCTGAGCTTTTGAAGCTGCACCAAAGCTTCTCTATCAAAGACCTAAATCTATTTCAGTCTTCAAAAGGACATTGCATTCCTCTGTCTGGGAACCTCTGAGCATCAACACCAGAAATATGATTTTAGACATTAAAAAAGGTAATATTTCAAGTGAAACCAGAGTTCATAAAGCCATGGAGGAACACAGGGTGATAGTCAGTGACAGAGGAACCACTGGATCTGCACATCTAATTTTTGATGCCAGTTCAGGTACTCCAAGACCACTCCATAGTGTTGCCTACAGCATGAAAAGGAGAAGGGAGTATTTGCTTCAGAAGAGCTCCCTGCTGGAAGGGTGGATGCTCCTGCAGCTGCACCCACAGCTTCCTCACTGATCAGCACCTACCAGAAAAAACTTGCAGGAGATGAAGCCAATCACTCACGAAAGCCCCCAAAAACCCATTTCCACAAAGAAACTGCTGAATTAATAAACTTATTCTATTTTGCTCTCATGATCAAGTCTTTTTTAAAAGTGAAATATTTTTTGTCTGTCAAAACAAGAGTAATTTCTACTTTGCCTAATCACTGTTTCCCTGTAAAATACTGTTTCCTTAATATTTGAGTGAACAGTAATTGTTTGCACTGATAAAACTGTTGTATTCAGAGGAGAAAGGAACAGCTAATCTCTCCTCTCAGGGTATTTTTATTCAAAAAGATAAACTATGGATATGAAGATGGTCAGACCAAAGTTGTTCTAATTTCAGGTAACTCCCAAGTACCTTTTCCTGTTGGTTCTTCAGAATATTTCAGAATTATGAAAACTGGAACCAGCCCTAGAGAAGGTGCACACACTGCATACATTTGTTTAACATGATCTCTTTTTGTCTCACTGAAGCTTTAAATGTCCAGGAGTCCTTGGCATTGAGTTTGTAGCATCACCAAGGAAATCTGACAACACTCATTCCAATAAGTTTCACCTTCTCTGTCCCTGCTAGTCTAAAATAATATATTCAGACTAAAGAGGAATGAATTATGTGCACAGAATAAACAAAAATAAGCATACCAATGTTTCCATATTCAAACATTCAAATCAAGTGGGAAAGAAAGCTCCTGCTGGGAGTATTTATTTTTTTTTGGTATTTGAATCACTTCACCCACACCAGTAAAATCTCCATCGTTTTCAAAAGGACATGTAAACAAGTCCAGAAGGACTGAACTTGCCTGGCACTCCAAACCAGAGCATGTCATACTCATCTATCATTGATGGCAACACACTGAGAGCAGCTGGGAATGCACACTGACAATTTACTTAGGACAATGTAGTGTAACCAGAGAGGCAAATCCAGGATGCATTTCCCTGACAATTACACGTGGAGACAGAGAGCTACCTGCTAGCTGAGATATTTATGGTGACATGCAGCTTAAGGCACAGCTTACCAAAAAGGTGGCTAATTTGTATTACCTTGTGGATAACAGCTATTACAGGAGAGCCTTGTACTTGTGAAACTCCCAGGACATGCCAAAGCAATCACTGTGTTAGCCTGCAACTCCAAATGCCAGGTAGGCATTCATTTGGAGGTGACAAGCACCCGCTGGTTTATTTGTGAATAATGCATTGAATGTAGCAATCATGTATTGATAACTTACAAATAGAAAATACTGCACAGCTCTGCTTGCTCTTCCTTCTTTATGTGGCACCAGCAGCTCCTGAAAAAGGTACTAGAATGAGGAGAGACCATCTACCTCAACCAAGAAAATACATTCCAGGGCTAAGAAAAAAGATGAAGGCATTTGTATATAGCAATAAAAGAACAACAGTTGTAAGATTCTTTTTTTTAAACTGTGAAGGACAAAACAGAAATCATCTAAAAGACAAAAATAAAGGAACAAGATGAGGCATAATTAGTAGGGACTAAGAGCAAGGACAAGTTACAGGTCCCTGATTCTGTATCAATTTACAAAGCAGGTAGGAACTAATGTCGAGAACTATTTATTCATCTCCATTATGGGAACAACTTCAGGCAAGGACAATAATCACAAAGCAGGAAAGTTTCCATTAATTAAATGGAAACAAATCAGAATTGTTCAAAGGACAGCTTGCCAAGGAAAAGTTTGGCAGGCAGAGATATGCAATGTTATTCATTATGGTCTCAACATTGTGTGACGGGAGCTTAAAGAATGTTTATTAAGGCTCCTGGCTGCACAGGTAGCTATTTGGCAAGCAGATGAAAATATAAATCTAGATTATCTATACATATCAAGTCCTTAAATAAAACACAGCAGTACTGCAGACAACTGTGAAACCCATGGCTTCCCCACCCAGCTGTGTGCTGTGTCCATAACTGCTAGATTATCACTTCAGGCTCTCTCTGCTCACCTACCCCCCCCTTACCTAACCAGCTCCCATGCACAGTGCACAACGGCAACACCAGCTATGTAGGAAACTTCCCTTTCTCTGAGCCACTACTGTGTAGCCTAATAATTAACATATTTTTCTAGAACAGCAAGATGGATGTTTCTGTCTCAGACAAGAAAGGGAGATTGAAATCAGATATTCCCTTTACTAGAACAGGCATCTTGTTATTATCAAGCACAAGTTTTCCTTGGTGGGCCTGTTTGTGCAGAGTCATCCAACTCTGAGCAGAGCTCCAGATCCAGTCCTTCAGAGACCCAGGTGCCACTGCAGGCAGACACACTGTACCCTGTCCTGTACATTTCTGGAGCAAAGACCACTCCTAGGCATCAGAAGAGGCATTTCTGGAAGCAAGCAATGTCCAAGCTGAGGGCTCAGGCTGTGACTTTGAATTCCATTGCCTGTGGATACAAACTTTTGTCAGAGTTGAGGATTTTTGTCACCTACATACCTTTTAGATTTGGCCCTTTGTAGGTTCATTCATCACCATAGCTTCAAAAAAGGCTTAATCAACTGAAGCCATTAAAAAAAGCCATGACAGTCTGCAAACAGAGTGACAATTTATTTGCCAGGTTGCAGCAGGTTACAAAATAAAGAGGCTGAATTATGAACTCCTGAATAAGTGGCTGTACAGTGGGAACCACAATGAATCCTTAATCACAAAACCATAAAATGATGCCATAAACATGACATTGCCACAGCAATAAAGGAATGGCTCTGCTATAATTTAAGCATCTTCCATTAAATGCAACAGGGTTTGAGTTGGGTTTTCTTGGTTTTTACTGCTGCATTATCACTATACTTGACTTTCCAAGCTGGTAACTCAAGTGCAGCACCAAGTGCTGTGCTGGTCAGGGCAGGACACATCCCTTAGAGGTGTCTCTGTCACCTGTTCCCAGACAGAACGAGTCACACCTTGTGTCTTGTTATGGGGATCTGCTGAAAAAAAGGCAGGAAGAATTTGGTGATGTATATTTACAACAGCAGCACGAAGCCACTGAGATCTTTTCAGAGGAAATTACACATGTGAAATCCTTCAGAACTGTACTTTATCTTTTGTCTTGGTTACTGACCATTGTTTCAGAATCTAGTCTTTTTTTTTTTTCCCCTTTCCATTTTTTTAACTTAAACACAAACTACTTTTTCTCCTTCCCTCTGGGTAAATATGTAAAGCAAAGAAACCAAACAGGAAAATACATCAGATATTCAACACATCAAAACCCCTCTGAAAAAAAACTAAATAAATAAATAAAACTTCACTTTTTGCAAAACCCATTCTGAGCAGAAGCCCCCCAGGCTTTTCTTTACAACGTGAGCTGTTTCAATCAGCTCAATGGCTACTCTGCAACCAAAAAAAAATAAGTTGAAAATTTAAAACTACCAGTATTGTCAAGTCAGTTCAAGAGTTTTTATAGAAAAACTCATTTCTGAAGGGTGAAATTAATGTCATATCCACGGGGTGATGCTACAGACCATGTTCAAAGAAGCATAAAATTTATCTCCCTATGGCTGTCAATTAATTTTGACATTAATTTTGGCAGCACAAGTTGAACCATTTTTTTTCTATACCAGCAACAATATACACAAAGCAAACTCTAGGAAAAAATATGTGAACATTTGCAAACTGCAAAATATTTCCATTATTCTTTTAATTTACAAGTGATCTAAAACATCACTAAGTACTTTCATCTTATTCCAAGTTCACACAAGCAGCATGTGCTTGCACATTCTTGTTCTTGAGATTGTGCCTGGTCATTTTGCAGGAGTCAAACTAATACCCATTTAGGAAAAATGCTTAAGAAATGGATGGAAATTATAAGTTATTTTGATTGAAGCACTGAAAGCCATAATGAAGCTGCATTTCAAATTAACTCCACTTTTTTAATCACACAAGTAGATGCAGCACATACTGAAACCAAAAAATAATACAGCAAATCTAAAGTAAAAATATTTCTTTCAAGGACTTGCATATATGACAAACAACTTATCCTTTTGCTTGAGAATTTCATTTTCTACTTTAAAAAAATAGGACTTGCCAAACAAATCCAGCAATGACTGGAAACAGACCAATTTCCACAAATTAATGTTTTGTATTTTCAAGTATACTTTTGTTCATTAAAACATTATTTGGCCTTGAAAATACTGAAGAGGCTGTTTCTCCTCCCACCCCCACCCAAGTTTATGGGGGGATATTTCTAAGCCAATCTAATTCTCTGGTCTGAGAGGAAGCTGCAGGAAGTAGCATTAGTAAATTTTAAAACAACACACACAAAGCAGTTTTAATATCAGCACAAAACTGCTGTGTGAGGCTCTAGGATGATGTAGCTCCCACCAAGGAATATGGGAACATGCATGTGTTGAAACTTAAAAACAACAGTGTCAGCACATAGTTTCTCTCTCTCAGCATTACAGGCCTTTCAGGACATTTTCATCAATCAAATAAAGAAATGTTCATAATTTCCCAAAAGAAGAAAAGCTGCAATTCAAGACTAACTCTGAGCACTGTTAGTGATGTTTTCCTAACCAAGAAATCCCCTCCTGGGATTTTTTGTGCTTTGTCTCAGTGCTACTCTGCCCAAAGCTACATTTTCATTCTCACTTACCTTTTGCCTCACAGGATACTGGATGTTTCCTACAATTCTAGGAAAACAAACTTGTTCTATTCCTTTCATAGGGTGCTAGGAGGTGAGAAGGAGCAAGAATGGCTTTGAGGGATTTATGAATACTCTTTACAAGTGAATAATTTGTGGATCCCTTTCCATAAACAGAAATAAATATACAGGATAACTTACCATTGCTCAATTTACCATAATCAGCTGAGGGAAATTCTGCCTTGGCAGATGGTGTTTCTGATCAAGAAATCCCATCATTCCTTGAGTTGCCAACATTAAAGTGTTCTTATGCTTATATTAGTAATGATGTCTCTTTTCTCGTGTCTTGTCAATTCCAATCTCAAAAGAAGTTGTATTTGGCAAAAAAATGAAAGTCTAGAGCAGTCTTACCCCCCAGCCATGTCCTGAATTAAAAAAAAAAACTCAATTATTTGGCCACTACATCTGCCAAGCAGATGGCATCAGAAGGATGCTCCTCAGCCCAGTGCCACAGCCTCCTGTGCCCTACCCAGCCTTTCCTTAGGGAATCTCAGGGCTGGGTTTAGTTGCTGACACGTTCCTTTATTGCCACATAAGATATCCTGTGGAACCACAGGCAGGCCTCCTGCTGGAGTATCAGAAAGATGTCTGTCAACAGCCCCATGTCACATCTATCAGCCCCATGCAGGGTCCCTCATTCAAATAACATCTGGCTTACAGCTGGGCAGCTGAACTCAACCCTTAGGAACTTTTAAGGGGAAGAACTGTGGAACTTACAGCCTTAATAGCAAGAAAAAGAAAAATGTATGTTTCCTACAGATACACTTTTTTATGCCTCTGTTTTTACTCAAATAGTAAATTGGACTCAGGGAATGCTGAACAGCACAAGAAGCATTGCTGCTTAGAAAAGTTTGTTTTTACACAGCTACAGCTTCTACAGGCTCAGGGGAAACTCCAACATCTGGTTCTTCTGGCCAAGGTACTCAGCATCCTGCTGCCAAGTCAATGCTGCTTGAGTCAATGGCCTGTGGTTTGCACCCCCACAATCTTCTGCTGGCTGGAAAAAAGCAGAACTACAGGTTACCCTTTTCTACCTTTTTGTGCAAGCAGTGGCTTCAGTGTATTCTTGTGCTATTATTAGCTTGCCCTGCTTCATACTGAAAGTCTTCCTACAGTTCCCAGCAGGATGCCAGTTGCTGGCAAGCTCCAAAGCCTGTAGGCTGTACATCTGTTCAGAGACTGACAGGTAGCACAGCAAGTTAAAAAGCCTATAAATTTGCAGCAGGAGGCTTAGCCTAGACAAATAAAATCCCTGCTTTGCTTTGTTTTTCCAAGTGCCAGGTCATGTTCTGCCCCTGTTTTCGTGCAGGGAGCCACGTCCCATTCACGTGCTCAGGCTGCCCCTTCTGAGGACTGTGGCAGACACAGAAGAACGTGGCTGTCAAGTTTTGTCTCCCAGGCACTGAGCTTTCTGCAAGTATCTTCTTGTTGCCTTTACTGTCTGCAGCCCAAGCCTACAGTATGGGACTCATGCAGTTCTCTTCCCCTGAACAAATGGACTACATATCACAGCAGGCCAGATCCAATCCTCACCATAGCCAGCACTGAGCTCTGAATTCTCTTCAAGAGGCAGATGATGTCTTGGGAGGGACATCCAAGCAGGTGCATAAAGGAAGCCTTTCAAGGTTCTTCAGCATCTGGCAACTGAGATTAATCTGCTCTGCCCACTGAAGAAAGCCCAAGCTTGGTCCACAAATTCCCCCTATCACCCAACCCCAGTGGAGCAAAGCCTTCTGTCAGGCAGCACAGACACTGCTGCCAGATCTCTCAGATCTGCCCCTGCAGAAGCTCAGACCAACAGCATCTCTCCCTCCCCAGCACACGGCAACATTTCTCTGCTCCACTGCTAATGAGAAGCTGCCACTGAGACAAGGACTGAAACACAATCAGCATTCTTCTCCTCTCTAGCCAAAGGAATCTCTTTATGATGCACATTTAACTTCTCTGCAGCAGTCACGATGAAGAACAAATAATTTTGGTTAAAGGAGGAAGCAGAACACAGTTTTACCACCAATATTAACAGTTCTCCACATACGCTGCATTTTGGCTCCATGGAAACAGATGCTGTTATTACAGAGACAGGACGTGTCAGGATACATTTTACCTAACACTTGTTGAGCTCAGGTGACATCAGCTTCTCTGTTGAGCAACCATTTCAGATTCTACAGATTGTAAAGCTCTCTTAATTCAATGGTACTGGCTGTAGAAACTATTGTACCCTATAGCTAAAACCACCTTACCTAAAAATGAAATAAAAGTTGAGGACAGTTTCCTAGGACATCACCTGAACAAATAATTTTAAAAACCACAAAACCAACAACCCACACACAAAAAAACAAAACACCAAATCCCTCAATAAGTCAAAATGTACTGCCTCTCATTAATTTTGGTTTTGCATTAAATAAAACCCATCACTCTGCTGCACTATCCAGCTCTGCTGTCTTGCCTCTGCTGCTGATATTTTAGGGGTAGGAGAGCAAAAGCTGCAACCCTTTAACACTAAATCCTCTCGACCAGCCCAGAATAATGATCTCTAGCAAGCTTGTTTTTACTCCATTTTTAATGACTTTTTGATTCAAAACTTCATGAACATTTCCTTTTTCAAAACCACATCTGAAAATCCTCATGTTAACCTGACAAAACGTAAGAGAAAAATTAAACTTAGAGCTCAGCCTTCAAAAACCAGTATCCCACTGGGATGAATGATGGTAATGCATATTCCTTGTAGAGTTATTATTTCTATCACACGGAGACTGAAATTTTGCCTGTACCAAGGAATGTTTTTCAACTCCTTGTGGGCATTTTTTTCTAGTTCAGACTCCTCTAATGTTAGCAACATTTGGACACAGACTACCTACAGACCACACCAGTCACCATCTGTGATCAAAGCAGCATGCCATTCTCTTCTCAAAGATGACCTAATAAAACAGCATTGAGAATATAAGAGTTAGATCATTGTCCTGTGATTAAAAGTGGAAAAACTTTTGGGTCTCACAAAAGCCAAGACTAGGAATTAGTGCTTTGGAAATACACCCCCCAATTCAAACTCAGGTGGGTGTCAAAAACATATTGGGTATTACTGCTAACTTCATCACTTTCTTGACTCTCATACATTCAGCCTTTGATTAGGTATTTTCAGAAGTTTTTTTGGGGCTGTTACACTAATTTTATGAGAGAATTTCAATAGACACCAGTGCCAAATGTTAGGCCTTCACAGTATAGGCCTAACTCACTTCTTCAGAGTGGCACACACCAACCACCTGGTAATTTTTATAGTCTGGGATGTGTATGACTTGAATGAAAGGTGGAGAAGGAATAGAAACACCAGAGAAACATCTTTTTTTTTTCTGCAGTGTCGTGTCCCTCCCTAAAGGCACAGGAAAATGCAATTAGGAACAATGAAAGATCCAGCTTCTGTGGGTTGTACAGCTAACCCAAATCTACAACTTGGCCTCAAACAGCTCCATCCATGCCAAGAGCAACTACTCTGCAGCAATCTACAAGTAGCCAATGGATTGAGAAAATCTGTAATGACTCAATGAGTAACACAACTGCTGAGTAAAGAGAATGGACAGGAAGATCTTCAAGCAAAACAGCAGAAATCTAGAACCTGGTGCCTCAAAAAAATGTGCCCTTCAAATAAAAATCAGACCTTAAATAGTGCCAAACTCCCTGTCCTCTAAGGTGTACTGTATGAAACTCCTCTGAGAGCTGAATTTTCTTCTGATATTGATATTTCATAAAGAAAAAGAGAGCACGTACTTCTAGGAGCCTGGACGCTGTCGTTCTGCAGGTGATCAGTTCATGAACATGACAGAAGTGGGCCAAGATCTGTTCTAACTCACAGAATTTCCCTGTCTCTCTCACATATTGCAAATCAAGAAATACAGGATGATTACCTGGTTTGTGAAGAAATAGAGTATCCAGGCAAGGATCAAAATCATTATATGGGCACTTCCCTAACACTTTGTTCACATTCCTACACCACAAATCAATTCACAGGCTTCAAAAGCAGATGGATGGTTATAATCATCTAATTGACCACTTGCATAATACAGGGAGAGGAATTTCAAATGAGAATTCTTTGCAGTCTCATAATTGCTCTTCAACCCATAAATCATATTTAGAAAGTTATCCAATCTGGAGAAACCACAGCCAGCAAACACTTGAGAAAGTTCTGAACAAAAATCACAGAAAAGGCAAATATTTCACTCTACTTAGAGAAGTGAGAGCTTTCTGAATTCTACACACAAACCTAGAAATCGGTGTGTCAATATGAAATAAGTGGCTTCAGGTCAGTGGTGAACTGACACAGAAGAGGACAGTGAACTGCTTTGATTTCTGTGTTTCAGGGTGGGGTTTGTTGGGGCCACCAGATGAGGCTGGGGATGGGAGAGGCAACAGTCTGGACTATAGTCTGCAGGTAACAGGTAGGATTCCTACAGCTGCAATTCCATATAAATTACCACACCTCTTCCACTGATCCCCAAGTAAATGATTTACTCTTCCATCCCATAGCTTCTCTTAATCAGTTCCTCTTACCTACGTTCAGGAGAAACTTATTCTCAAACTGTTACTTAATTTAAAATTGACATGATTGGTTGGGTTTTTTTCAGTTGCATTAAGCAGATTTTGGACCTGGCCTCTCTGAAAGCAGTTGGAACTTTTTGTTGGTTTTGTTCTTTGGGTTTTTTTGTTTGTCTTGCTTAAGGCTAGCTATAAATTAATCTTTAATAATTAGCATGAAAATACCTTTTTTTTGTGGGTCACACAGCTGTGTGGTTGTTGTGGTTGACCTCAGGTGATTCCTTTTTCATACAGCTATTATGCATTAACTTGGTTGTTTTTCTCAGTTCTGTGACAAAAACACTTCATCACTGGCAGCATCACTCAGGCTGCAGGTTTCAGCCAACTGTTCCTCTGTGGGAACTGGTGACTGGTACCAGAAGACACTGTGCCTTCTGCTGCATCTTTAGAAAGTTACATCTAAGCAGTTATTTGCAGTTTATACCTGTAAAACTTAGTAATGCACTCATGCCATCTATTGGCAAATGGCATATAAATCACAGTTCAGATTTCTGATGGGCACAGACTAAGTGTTTAGTTACAAAGTTGTGTATTCACAATGGATAATAGATATGGGGGGGGGAATCAGAAAAAAAGCTAATGTTTTATTTACAGCAGTTGATTTTCATAGGAAATGTGTCCAACCTTTGGCTAAATATATCATTGACTATCAAAAGGCTTGTGTAGAAAGAATTATTTAGTAGTATCACAGATAAGCCACAACATCTGCTCCAGTTGCACTTGCTCCAATATTGCTAACCAGCATTTTGCAGCAAAGTTAACAGAACAAACTCCTTTTCATACACTGTGGAAAGACAGGAGAGACAGGCAGAGAGAACTGATGTTGCTGCAAGTCTCCCAGGAAAAACAGCACGATGGTTTTTTTGATTTAGAAAGTTTTCTAAAATTAGGCAATGCATCTTGGAATGACTTGTTTGAACTTCAATTGCTCCAGTGCACAAGAGTTTAAAAACCAAACAAATACATGCAACAAACTAAAAAACCCCAACCCCACAGATTCCATGCTCCAAAACAGCCTACAAATTTCCTCATCCTCCACAAAAAGCCAGGAAAGTCCCCAGTGAGTCCTGCAGGGTTTTGAAAACATTCTGCTGAGTCAAATTTCTCATTTCTTAAATTTCTCCTTTGCAAAAAAATAGAAGCACATCATCTATTGGCAGAAGCAGAGCTCAAACATATTCAGGTTTGGTTCTTTCTGTCCAAATCTTTGTATTTTCAAAACAGTGTAAGAGCATATGGATTCTCAGACACAATATAATAAGCTTGTCAAATAGGGCAAGGTTCTCCAACTGACAAGAGAATCTCTTAGAATAGTTTAAACTCTTAGAATAGTTTCTTGTAAAACAAAATGCAGAGTCTGCTCAGCTTTGGGAGCACTGCCATTAAAATGGCAATTCTAAACACTACAGGAAATATTTACTGCTGTCAGCAGAGGAACAGACACTGCTCTCATTACCCAAAGTTAGAAAATGAGAATATTTTTTTCCTTTGAGATAAAGAAAAGTTTTTCTAGTCCAAAAGCCTTATATCAGAATGCAAATACATTTATGACCACAAGTTTTATAAAAAATATTTTGTGCAGCATCTTGCAGACCCAGAATCTGTAACATATATGCTTTCCTCCCCTCCCCTTTTTTTTCACAAAGTAAAGCTGGCTTAAAACCTAGTGCTGTGTGTGGCTGGCTTCACTCTCAGCTCTTTTCATCTTCAATAGAAACATTTCCTTCTGCACAGGATGGTCACTCGTTTAATTGCATGGTGGAGAGAAAAAAAGCAAAGGGAAACTCAGCTGTGGAGATAAATCTCAATAGAAATGTACTGAGCACTGCTGCCAAGAATCATTTACAAAACTTCCTATTCAATGCTCACCATCAGAAGTGGGGCATCCACAATCCCATCTGTGAATCTGGAGATAAGAAGCTGCTGTTCAACACCCAAAGCAGTCTCCTGCTGGCCAGCAGCTAATCTACTACTTCAAACCACCAGTAGGATGACCTCGAGTAGCATTTTGAACTGCAACAACCACAGCCCCCAGGCTAGTGAACTCCCTGCCTCTGGGCCCTCAGATCTGCCCTCCTGTGTGAGCTTAACATCATTGATCAGGCTTGGAGTGGAGAAAGGCAGAAACTGGGGCACCAGCTCAGCCATCCTGATGCTGTTATTGAAGCAGCTTCTATCAGCATGAGCCCAACTGAGCTATAAAAACACTCAGTGAGGCTTTTCCTCATGGCTGCATTTTTTACTTTTAGAATTGGTGAGCTGAAGGGCTGACCCAGCAGACAGGCAGAAAGAAGGGGGGAATCCAGACTGAGAACCACACCTTAAAACTTCTACAGGATGGGACTACAGGACACCAGGTTAGAAGTGCCAGCCTTTTTAATTCATTTCCTCCCAGCTAAGAGATGCTTCCTCTGTATGTCTTCAAATACACTTCAGATTGGAGAATACTCTAGGCCTTCTGTGCTCTTTTCAGGACTTCCAAACTTCCCTTAGGGCTTGGGGGAAGAAGGAAAGAGAGAAGTGACTCTCTCTCCAGCCGAAGACACTTTCCCCTCAAAGTATTTTCCCCACATCCACCACACGTGCACCATGGTCCATTCTGAGCCTACCAAAGCATTCTTATATTAAACAACACTCAACTCTGGGGAAGAAAATTTATCTTTGCTCTGCCCTGATAAGGCCAGCAAACTCCAAGCAGACATTTCATTCATTCAATGACCTTTCATCTGCTTCTACCTATGCAATGAGAAAAGGAATGGCAGCACAAACATTACAATAACAGTCAAAAGAAGATCAGTCATCCAACGTACACGTAAAAATGCACAGCTCAAGGGAGACTGAGCCATTCCTCTCCCTGAGACACTCCACACAAATTCACTGCAGCACTCCACAAACTTCTGGCCCACAGGCAGCACTGCTGCATTTAAACTGTAGGTGAAGACAATGAAACAACCACCCAAATCACTTCTCCAGAAACTTCTATCAAGCCGAGTGCTCAGACTGTGTTATGATCTGCCATAGGCAACACTGCCACACACCTCAAACTGCAGTGTGGTCTATAGTGCTGTTCAGAATCAGAACACAGGAGTCTCCTTTCCCAAGCCACACGTCCCTCAAATGCTCTCCTCTGTAATCCATAATGTATCTCAGTTAGGCTCATCTCACATTATCCAACATCTAGAATAAATCCTTCTGAAGCCTAAGGAGACATCAAGAGGGATCACATATGGCTCTGGAACATAAAGGAAAGGTTACGTGCTGAGTGATGTGTTAAGGGTCAGCAACAGGAAGGCTGCAGACAAAATTAGATTCTGCTGCCTGATATGCAGGACTGATGGTTACTCTGGCAAGGTATTCTATGAAATTTATGATCATGCACTGCAAGGGCTGAGCTGAGGAAAAAAGGCTGGCTCCCAGTACAGTGGTTTGTGTGCAGCTTAATGAACAGGAGCTCTCTAATGGCAGACACGGTGCATCAACCTATGAATTTCACTTTTCTTAGGTATAAAATATGAGAATTATCATAAAACTAATCCAGGCAGGCTCTCAGGAGAACAAGTAGTATTCAAATGCAATCAAGGAAATATGAAATGGACTCTGTGGAAACTACTGGCACATCATAATGTATTACACAAATATGGCAACAGATACACTGATTTTTTTGTCTCTGAGGCAGATTAAGACAGTTGCTCCAAAAACACAAGAGTGCCTTCAGATTAACATGACTGGTGCTTTGAAATTAATTTTTCCAGGATGGTGTGAAGAAGCAGTGTGTGGCAATGCAAAGCCCCTCAGATCACCACTCTCCAGAGTGACATTAAGAGGTAATATTGCTTAACAAATATATGCCCACTCAAGCAGTTCCATCCAGCATACTCCATAAATTAAAGTTAATTAAGTTGAAGCATCATTTCTGATGGGAACAGAATTTGAACCTGTAAATTTAATAATGAATAAGTGTGTAATATTTTCATCAAACACCTCTACAACTCTATTAACCTTTAATTGACTTGGGGCACCTTAATTGCACATTTCTCAGACTTCTGGGAGGGGAAAACTGAAAATGTAAAGGAAAAGAAAGCTTTTAAAAGTAATAGTAATTGAACTTGAATATTTTTAAATCAGAGGCAAATCAGTGCTATAGAAATAGCCTGTGGATTTTCTACCAATTTTCTAGGAATTCAATTCCTTTAGATTTAGTCAAGCCAAAGCAAGACAAAATATCAACAATACTCACTAGCCCTGGTATTTTACTGGCAAAATTCTGCTGACTTCAAGGTACTTAATGGGAAAGTATAATGATAAAACAGAGTAGAAAAAACAGCACCTTTAGCTAGATAATTTTATATGTGGATAGACAGATGAAATAGAATTCACACCATTAAAAGATCTGAAAAGTGACAGGAAAGGTGAAATAAAGAAATTTTTCATATTCTTGCCAAGAAAAGTACTGGTTTCAGAAAGAATCAGAGGTTGATGCCCAGAGAAGGGGAAGAAGGGAATGCCAGGGTGAGTTTGTGGTTAGAAATTCAGCAGCAATACCACCTGCATTAGCTGAAGAGCTTGGCATCCTCTTCCCTTTCCAACCACTTTTCACCATCCTGTAGTGTTCAGGTGAAAGCAGCTGTGCAGCTGCAGAGTCAGGTAGACCTGGAGCCTATCTGGCTATAAAATACTTATCAAAAGATGATATTTTATAAAGGATGGAGACAGATCATTTGGATACAAGAGGAAAAAAAAAGAGCAAAAGAAAGGCGACATTACAAAAGAGATAGGAAAGCTTAAAGTCTTGTATTTGTAACATGAACTCCGATACAGAACGGACTATAATATAGAGCACCACAGAAATAGAGAAATTAAATTCAGTTTGGCAGTAATTTCTGTGAAATCCAACTGTTACCTCCATATTTGCAAGGGCAAGAACTACTGAGGATGAGTGAACCCCTTGCCCTGTGATTTCACCAGTATTCCAGCACCTCAGAGGGACACACACAGCATGGACCAAACCACTTTTTATTGGCCTTTGTCTAAACAGAGATGGGTGCTTTTCTCTCCTCCCCCCTTTCATTAGCCTGCTGACTTTCACGTGACTATTTAACGACAATTAAAAGTTATATTCCTCACCCCAGTGTGACCTCCACCTCATTACATCCATTCCTGTAAGTCTTTAGTTCAAACATCATCTCATTCGCCTTACCAGAAAGACCACAGGGAGGACACGGTTCCCCTCTCGTCCTTTCTCCAACCTGCTCTGGCAGTAGGAATTTTCTTGCTGGTTGCTGCCAAGAGTCTACTCTGCTCCTCATTTCTTTTCAAAATGCCACTTCCTGTCTCCAGCACTATTTTCAGTTTCTCTTTCACACTGCAAGCCTTGATATTTGTGAATAATACCTCTAATAATGCCTCTGGGTAACCAGAAGGTTTCCATTCATCATCTCAGCAAGAACTGAAGAAAGAGGAGAAAAAACCACTATCTGAACAGAGCATCACTACCAACATACCTCCCCAACAAAGCAATTGCAAAAAAGGTCACACAAAAGCCTAACAAAATTAATTTTAGACTCAATTTATGAAAGAGAGAGGATAGATGGAGAAGCAGAGAATATCTTCTGTTACTTAGGTATTGATATACCTTGATTTTCTTAGGAGTATTTAGACAGCCATTGCTTTTCAATTCTTTTTATTATTTTCCATTGGTGTGTAATCTTGAATTTAAAAGTAGGGTCTTTTAAAGTTAATATACAATGACATTTTTGAGATAATTGGATGGCTGTTATTTCAATAACTGGGGATATATATTGCATGGATTTCTGACAACAAAAGGGATCCTCCAGCACTCGTTAAGCAAGTGCTTTATATCATCATGTGTTGGACAAGATACTTCACATTCTTTCAAAAGGGGAAGAAAATGCACTTAGTTTGAGAGCATAACATCTGATATCATACAAAGATAATCATAAAGGAATAACATTCCTTTTATCTTTTGAGCATTTCGTTATTTTTTCCACTAATATGATTTGGAAACAAAACAGATTTAACAGAAAACAAACACACATCTTAGAGATTCCTTTGATAATGCTAATATGCCCTTTAAAACTGACTCCAGCTGGGAAATTGAAAGGGTGACAAGTGGAACCAACTTGTATTAGGTTGGCATGAGCCCAGTCACTGGCATGGCCTAAATGACAGTTACTGCATCTGGGAAGAGGTTGATAAGGAAATCCTGTTACAGTGTGGTGCTAGATTAGTATTTTTTTCCTCCTTCTTAAATTACATCTTACATGATTTTATTTCTGTCAGTTCTTCATTTTTAGACAAAAAAATAGTGTAATCAAAGTACTGTTTTGATTAAACAAATGTTTAAGTTATAGCTTCTAGTCCTTTTGTTGCGTGTGAGAAAAGAAATTCTACTGTAAACTAATGAGATCACTCCAAGACTTTTGGTGGGCATCCTTCCAGTCAGTAGTTTAGAATTTCTGATAGTAGTTTACAAAGGTAAAGTGAGAGCATAAGCTCTTTAGATGACCTTGATCTCTTCAGTTTTACTCCAGATAATCCCAAGGGAAGAATTCCACTGTAGCAACGTTGTCTGTTTGCAGATGTTTTAAACAGAAATCAGGCAGGGGAGAGTAACTACCTGACAACCTCACTCTCGCACGGAGACATGGTCTAGAAGTACACGGTGGAGAAGTGATCCATCAAAGACAGCAAGGGTTAAGAAAAAGCTACAGGAATTAATTCAGAGTATCTTGTCAAAGCCTTCTATTCAGCTTATCCACACCTCTGATTTCCAGTTGGATCTGTCGCTACTTTTGCTTCCTCTCAAACACAAATCTTGGTCTTTAATTAAGCTGTCCTGTGAGTTTACAGGCTTCATGAACCTGGCATGGCTGTCACAACTCTGTCAAGAGAGGTGCAGTGTTTAAAATAGTCCTCCTGCTGCTGACATTTGTGTTTCTGATGAATAAACATGATCCCTGTCACCTATGGCTTTCACAGGCTTCTCCTGATGCTGAATCATATTAGGCTGCCAATGAAGTGCTCAGGATGGATTACCTGGAAATTGATTCACAGAATTCATAATTTCTCACCACTCAACATGCTAGCTAAAGGCAACATTAAAAATACAAGCTTGAAAGCCAACAGAAAAGAAGCTGGTAAATCACTGCAACACATCTCAAGGAGCAAATATTGGGGCTTATTTCATCGTTAAGGGTGGCTGAATTACCAAGACACAAAAAACATACATAAAATATGGCTGACTTTTCTCAGAAAAGAAGGTGGATTGTTTTGCAAGCAGGTTCCTAGGGAATTTTTGGAACTGCAAGCCAACTGCAGGCAGATCTGGCAGATTAAACGTATAGGAATGTCATTATCTTTTTACTAAAAAAAATAATAAATAAATTCAAAAGCACATAAGAACATTGCAGAATGTTAATGTACAGAAATCCTGTTTTGCATAAAAAGAGGCAGAGCAAGTTTGCTAAAGAGGCAGAAGCATCTCAGAGTCATCATGATCTTCAGAGTCAAAGCTGTCCCAGCTCCTTAGGATCCAGCCTTCAAAAAGATCCTCAGCTTCTCACTCTAATGACATTTTCCTAACTGTCTTCTGGAAAAACAATGGTCCTGGCTCCTTAGGAGCCTCCTTCAAGTGTTCCTTGGAATGGCATGAACTGTTTGACTTCTGAGGCTTTTAAGGAGCATCAGAAGTACTAACCAAAAGACCAAGAAAAATCCCAAAGTTACTTAAAGTAAAATAAAATTCAAACTCTGGTTCTGCAAAATACCTCAGAGTCCTCCTCTCTAGTCTGTTTTTTTCCATATCATATTGATTCCATATTTCAGGGGATAAAAACAGGGTTCTGTTTTTTAGCTATATGTCATTAGCACAGGACACTAATGTTTCTAAACAAGCAATCAAAACCATGGCAAAGTCACTGAGAAGAATCTGAGGGAGTCCAGGCAGACTGTGGGTCAATATTTTGATTCACGGGCATTTGCCTGAGCACCTACTATGATCAGCTACATCTTCCATTTAAACTGGGCAATATTTCCTACTCCCAATTCATTTGTGCCTATAACTCCTGCCAGGTGCAAATGAAGGTGAAATATTACCCAGAATTTCAAACAGGCTCCATGGCTGGCTCTAACTAATTTTCTAGTATGGTTTTATGCAAATGTGCATCCTAAAGCATTGACTTAGCTAAACACTTGTACAGCCAGCACCATTCCTGGCACACCACAGCCATTAATTTAATATTCATTTCATATTACTGTGAAATAGAGAAGTTATTTTACTTAACTACAGAGATTAAATGACTGACTCACAAAAATTCAGTAATCTTGTGAAAATGCCCAGACCAGAACCCAGGTCTGGTGATGGACTCCACAGCTGCACCTGTTAAATTCAAAAGTTAATTACTCTCATTGTTTCTCCAATACAATCTAATTTATTTTTTTAGAATTAAGAGTAATATTTTGTTTTAATTCAAGAGAACTTTCTCATTGTTAAATTCAATATTTTGTTTCAAGCAAGCTTTTTTTTTTAAAAAAAAATAAGACCACAGAAGTAGAATTCTTATTAAGAACACAGTGACCTGCCTTATCTTCATGGAAATTATGGCATATACATATGTTGATTATTATCACTAAAGTTAAATACTACCAGCTGAACCAGCTTCTCAGATATTTCTCATCCCTATTCTTACCACAGCCTGTTGTCACAAAACGACTTGCCTGTAAGAGACTGTGACATGTGCCATCTGTGGCTAGACCATGGGTTTTGACTCAGAAGTGGAGTATGAGGCTGCAAAACTCAGGTGCTGTATGTTCAAGGATCCTGGTTTTTGGAGAACTGCCCTGACCAGCCAGATAACATCAGCTTTCTCCTGCAACTGAATGGAAAGCAGCAGGGGTCATGCTGTTGTCTAAGATTGCAACTGCATCTTTTTTCATTTCTGTTCACCTAACAACTCAGATTTCATGCTCCTTTTCAACAAGGGAAAAAAAAAGCCTTTTTGGTACAATACAGATCTATGAATAAAATGTTAGATAATAACTAATCTTTTTTTCTTTGCCCTAAAGAAATAATCTAATTATTCAGAAACGTCTCAATTATTATCCTATACAAGTCAGGCCTTAAAATGAGACATCTCATATCTGGACAACAATTAAATTTCTTGATACATTAAATAATGTTCTAAAACATTAGAACAGGCCTTCTCTTTAATGTATCCTTTTCTATATATAAATATTTAAATCACCTCAATATATTCTTCCTGTCCATGACTATCACAGAGGTGCAGATGTTACATTTGCTTTAGTTTTCAATCTGAATAAAGACAAGCCAAGTGATTGTGTTATTTTCCTCCTTGCTCATTTACCAACTCATTTGAAAAGAGAGAAAGCAAACACACAAAGCTGGCAATGAATATGAAGCTTCTCACCCCCTAAGCCCGATTACAGGGAATTGTTCTGAAGTTAATGTCAATGGAAATATCATGGAAACATGACTGCTTGTGGTATTTCCAGTGGAAATACCAAACAAAGAACCATCCAAATATTACTTCTCCTGTAAATATCATAAGGATATTTGCTGCTCAGCTCAAAGGTAGGAGGATAAAATGGAAAGGAGGAAGCACAGAGCAGACAAAGGAAAGTAGGGAAACCTGAGGAGGAGACTGTGGCATAGAGCTCTGGGAGGAGACAAATCTACAGAAGCAGGAGAAGTGCTCAGGAACCCACACTGAACTCTGACGAATGGATAAGACTTAGAACTACACCAGAAATGAGTGAAAAGGAGGCAAGACTGAAGTATTAATGTCTGGAAAGCCATGCTTCCCAAAGGGAAAACACATTGCTGGTTCAGGGATGGAAAGAACAGAAGCAGTGGGTGAATGTAAAAGATGGGTGTATGTCCTCAATTTTGAAAACATAACTGTCTCCTCAAATTCATTCAAGTAAGGGGACTATTACAATGGAATCTGAATTAAGAGCAATGAGCATTGCTAAGGTGCATTAATGAGGATAAATGGTAATATGAGAATATTCTCTAAAAACAGTTTCCTACTGCCGAAAAAAAATTACAACAGGAATGTGGCTCTTTTTTAACTGTTAATAAATACCTTCCTTCAGCAGATGACTTGAGAGGTGATCTTGAATTTATAGACCCTTAGCATAGGAATTTTAGTCCAGTTTAGTGCCAGTCACAATTATCATTAAACTTCAACAAATTGTGCCTGCCTGAACCAGGGGTATTGTCCAACTCCACAGTGGTATGAAGCAAAATACTGTGAATCTTCAGTTATCTACTTGATTCCTATTTGACTTCCTATCCACTCTTCCAAAGAGCACGATGATTCTAAAATAGCAGATGACAGCAAAAGTGGGCAAACCAACTACATCAACACTTTCTTCAATAACTAGTAGAGCATTTAAAATGTTAGCTTTCAGTTTAATGCCCAGTTTGTCTCTAGGATAAATAGTTAGCAACCTCAAAGTGATTTGAATAATTCCTTATTTTTGCTCCTACATTCATTCACTTACCAACAGCAATATCAGTATGAAACTCTGATGTGAATAGTGAGTTTACTGCCACATCTGAAGAGTGGCTCTCATAACATTTGAGCTTTCAGAATGATCCTACCTTTAATTTAAAACCTATTTCTGGAGTAATTTTCAAAATCCAGTATTAATGGAGGATTAAGTTGCTACAGATATTCACTGCAAAACCTTAGCAAAAATATCCCACAGTCCTGTATCAACATAGCAAACCTGACCACAGGTACATATGCAAGCTTCCAAGAAACTGGAGCCTCAGCCATCCTGCACAGCACTGACTTGCTTGATTTAAAATGAGGATTTCCAGCTCCCGTTATCAAGAGAACCCTTTGCTGAGACATTAAAAGAGTGCTTTTGATTCCCTTAATGCTCTGTACTTCATTTCCTCTTCTCCCAAGCCTTAGAAGGTGAGGGACCAAAATCTTGGATGATCTCTGCTTCCCAAAAAATACTAGAAAATAAGATGCAGTCACAGTCAGACACACCACACATCTTCACTTCCCATTCCTACCTGAATTAGAAACTCAGCTGGATGGGACAGAAAAATCGCCCTGTATGTCTGTCCTTCATAGACTGACTGGAAAGTGACAAATGACAGGAAGTTACAACCTGTTAAAAAAGCTTTTCTAAGAAAAGAGCAGGGACTTGCTGAGGTGAGGAATCATAATTCCAAAATACTAGGATGAAGGACATCCAGGTGGTGCCTGTGCATTTCCATTGCTTTGCCTGCTGTTTTGTCAGAATGCAAGTCTCTGATACAAGGAAAACTAAGGTCACAGGCAAAAAACTAAGACACTGAGAGGGAAGAGCCACCCTGGAAATTGAGATAAGCAGCTTTTTCAAGTTTTGCAGAAGTAATATGTATTTACACAGACACACACCCCCTTATACATGTATAAGCCTTACATACATCACTAACTCAAACCAGTATATACAGTTTAATACTTTCATGAATATGTATTTTTAAGCATATATATAAATATAATTTTCTTTACAGTGCTTTCTTGCCAATGTAAATATACTGCAACACTTTTCTTGATATATCCTCTGGGTAAATCATCCCCAAAGCCAAAACTTATTAATGAGAGAGACTCTACAGCCCAAATGCTTCTTGATTTTCAGTCCATCCTACATGTGATAAAATTAGCAATGGACATCTTCAGATGCATATTTAAAAGTTGCAGTTTCCAGCTCCTGTACAAAAACAAGACAAAATATGAAGGATGTGGTTATCATTTCATCTTTTAACATAAATTCTTTCCAGATGATTAACTCTGTATTTTTTCCACTACAAGTGTGTAAGAAGCCTAGAAAAAAAAAAATTGCTATGTAAAAAAAACAACCCTGTAGATTGAAAAGAAATCCGTCTCTCAAGTAAAGTTTATTTGTATTTGACTGTTGTAAAGAATAAACTGAATATTTCTTCCATTTTGTAGCATGGATTAACAGTGCATAATCATGCACAAATTGTATGGGAAGGCTTTAGTCACTTCAAAATCCTTCTGATGGTTGAACAGACTGTACAATGACATGGAGAAACCATTCCAGATCCAAACACCATTGATACAGAAGAAGCTTTAGATAGTACAGTGAACACTCAGTTACTGAACAATTGCTTATAACTCCTCAGATTTAACTAAGAAACAATTATCCCTATCACAATTCCTCCTGGATGTCTCACACATATGCAAAAATGTCCTGTGACCATGGTCAAAAACTCTAAAAGACCATTAAAAAAAAATAGTGGAAGAAGAAAGCAGAGAGAAGGAACTTCCCAGAAGATTTCACAAAACTTGCTATAACCAGCAGAACTGAGATCTGTCTTCAGACTGTCAGTTGTCAGTCCCATCAAAGAATTCTGCCTCCCAGCTGCTAACACACGTATAAAATCTAAAAAGTGTGCAATACTTGTCTTTCTTCTTTAAATCTAGTTAATATGATGTATAAAATAAATCTATATTACAAATCGAGCATATATACAAAATAAATATACACTATAAATGAAATACAAATTAAATCAAATATTATCCTCATTTCCAAACTCATACTCTTCCCAAACATTGGATAAGACCATCTTGCCCTCTAAAAGTTTTCAAGTACATTGTATCTTCAAAAGGATTTTACTTATCATGCTGAGATAAAAACAAATTTACTTAAATGATACTCTTTGGTGTTTTTTCTGGATAGTTGTCTGCACCAACTTGTGAACATAAACCAGCTAGAAAACAGCTCAGAGATACACAAACATCTTTAGGATTCCTACCACATAAGTGTTTTATTGATCCCCATGTTAAGAGATAGCATTTAAGACACAAGTCATTCCATTTTCAAGTACATACTTTACCAGTTCAATAAACGTTTCTATACTTTCAGGACCAGATTGCATACATTAAAGCAGTAGTTGCTTTTCCATATACCTTGGGGACTGAGATTCATAATCCGTTGATTGAACAGCCTGTTTCATTGATTCAGCCAAATTTTCTAATAAAAGAGATGCCTATTGTCCTGATTGAACTGTGGAGTCTGATAACACGATTCACTTGGTCTGGAGGATCTTATTGACGTCTCCATGTAGCTCAAGCCATGATAATGCAGCTCCCAATTAGCATTTTCTAGTGCATGTTCAGCTGCTATTTTCTCCACAAGGAAAGGGTGAATGACATGCTCAAAGAACCAGGGAAATCCTGGAGGTGTTTCAGTTCAGCATAAGCAGCTTGGCACGTAAAACCTTCCCGAGCGTGGCTCTGGCACCCAGTTCAGAGTTCACATCTAGCATGAGCTACTGGGCCTTCTCCTCATTGCTGCTTGCCAGGCTCAGCAAAAACTGAATTCCTTCTTTCAAATAACTTAGAATCACACAATGGTTAGAGCTGGGAAGGGACCTTAATATCATTTAGTTCCCACCCCCATACATGGGACACCTTCCACTAGATCAGGCTGCTCAGAGCCAAAACCTGCCCTCGAACACCTCCAGGGATGGAGGAGCCACAACTTCTCTGGGCAGCCTGTTCCCCTGTCTCACCACCCTACCTGCCCTCGAACACCTCCAGGGATGGAGGAACCACAACTTCTCTGGGTAGCCTGTTCCCCTGTCTCACCACCCTTACACTATAGAATTGCCTCCTGATCTCTAACCTAAATCTCTCTTCTTTCAATTTTAAACCATTACCCCTTGTCCTCTTGCTACAAGCCCTTGTAACAAATAGTTACTAATGACTTAAAACCAGCTTCAAAATAAGCTTAATTAATTAATCCTGAGGCATGATCTATTAGACAATATTTATCTTAGAATTAGCCACAGATGTCATAATAGACAATTAGGAGACTGACCAAACTGAGATGGAAAACTGCAATGAGCTGTCATTCCATCCATGATGGTCCCTCATTAACATTACAAATGTGTGAAGGTTTTCAGAGAACACAGAAAGCAAAAATTCATAACAGAAGATCTTGGGGATGTCCTGGTTGCTTCACCTCTCCGAAGGGTCACACTCAGTCTCACACTATTTTCAGGTTCAAATACATTTGAACCTCCATAGAGATGCAAATATAAAGACATCACAGGACAAGAGAAAAATCCCACATAAAAATAAATTGATTTTGCTCTTATTTTTTTTTATCCATAGGTCTACAAAGTTTACCAGATCTAATCAATTCTCAGAAAAGACAGAAAAAACAAAGACAATATTAAGGAGAAAATGTAATATAAATATATATATAGAACACCATTCTTAAAAGAAGAATTACATAAAACTGTGGCAAAGTTAAGCAAGACTATGTTAGACACACGTGCTCTAGAATTAAATCACCATTTAATCTTGAAGCAGCAAAACAGTGGTGAGCACATATGGTTGTTTCTAAAAAGAAATGGTTCTTCAATTTTAATGACCCCAAATCTAAATGAGATTACACAAGCAAATCAGTACCAAGTCAAAACATTTGACTGTGCCAAGACCATCCTGCATTACTTGCTGCTCTAGTGTAGTCAAGAAATTTCTTGTGTCATGGTAGGGAGGGGGTTAAATGACCAGAAATTTAAATGTGCCATGAAGCACATCTTTATGTCAGGCTTCTAAGTTCAGGTCTCACTTTGTAATCCCCCAGAGAGCCACAGCCTCGTTTGTTGCTTCCTCACATTTGTTTCTGAGACAGGAATGGTACTTTGTGGTTGTTACAGCACCTCGTAGAAAAAAATGAAATTAAGAAGTAGAAAGAACACTCTGTTCTGGATAATCTGTCCTGCCACATATTTCCCTCTTTCTTCAGCAGGGAGCAAAAAGAAGCAAACAGAAAACCCCACCACTTTCTTTTTTTTATCTTTTGGAGTAAGAACCACAGTGGGGTTGCACTTGCCTGTGGTGCTCCCAGGATCACATCACACCATCAGTTCACAGCACGTGTAAATTCTGAGTTGGCCCTTCCTCTCCACAAAAGCCCTAAGTGCAGCACTTGCAGGGCCAAGTAGGAGGGCAGGGATTACAGTGCAAAGAGAGCAAATTGGCTTTCATAGCATTCAGAAGCTTGAGCTTGCACTCCACACTTTTATATATATATATATATATATATATATATATGTATACACAAATAGAAACCATGTTAACTGTGACTCATGGGTTGCTATCAGGTTGTGATCACAGTCTGTTTTTCTCCTTGTATGGCCAGCAATCATCATACCAATTTCTATGCATACATACAACCTTCAGCAAATTCAAGGGCACTTTCTCCTCAAGGAAAATATAAAAATCCAGAGCTCTCCATACCAAGTATATAAACACAACTTCACATTTTCTGTAACTAAACACACGCCCTTAGTAGCTTCTACACAAGCCAGTCATTGCTCACCCATAGAGAAGCTATTGTTTTAAGACAACAGCCAGCTATGTCAACTAAACCCTTACAGGCTTGCAGACTGGGTGCCTACAAGGGAGAACACACAAAGTTACCATATTTTTTGCCTACCAGCTCAAAATACATCACTAGTGCCACAAAAATAATAAATAAAAGTTCAACAGCTACACACAACTGATCAGTAAAAGACAGTTTAGCTCCATAAGGCCTCCTTAAAACACTATTGGCCCCTAAAGATACATAACTCTGAAGTGCATTCTCCTTGAGGAGCTCTAAACATTTGAGAGCTATTCACATTTTAAAATTAAAAGCAAAAGAAGTCAATGAAGCAGCAGACAGCCAGCCAATCTGGCAGGAAACTCCCATTTCTTTTTAAAAAATCCAAAACCAAACAAAAAAAAAGAACCCTATCTGGATTTTCAGCTATAATATATTCAAAGTTTACAAAGCTCCAAAGATCAACATATTTTTCTTCAGGAAACTGAAGCACATCACTTCACTTTCCCTTGTAATTAATGATTCAGGAATATTAAACCCACCTGACCACTCTTAGCAAACATTTTGCTCACAATAAGTCCCTCAGGTCAAACTGAACCATTTGGGATCCCACCTTCATCACACTGACCTTCTGATCAAGCCAGTGGATTTTTCAGATCTACTCCCTTGCTCACAAGGAGCTTTAATCCCCCCTGGACAAACTCCACCTGAATTCAGGAACTGCTACATTCAAGCGTTCCCTTTTCTAGAACCTGCCATTCACTCTACTGGAAATGTTTGCAACTTTTAAATGCTTGTTTTTCTAAGACAGCTGGGAGATATAAAATGTAGATGAGGCTTCCATTCATGTATTCCCAAAGTTTGTGAGTGCATCCAGAACTTTGATTCCATTTCATCTTGAAACCGACGGCAGCTTCTTTTTGTATTTAAAAAAATAAACTCTTATTCCAGTCCTTCAGTGGTGCTGATGGCCAAATAATATGCCATCAAGGTACAAATTAATAAAGCCCTTTGTATACACAAGAGATTGTGGAACTGAGAAGGTGAAAACTATATAATTTGCAAGCTGTACCTTCACATACTGCCTGAGCAATAAACTCAAAACCAGAGGTTCATGTATCAGCAATCCTTTCACCAGTACATGTCAGGCCCCAAATTCCACACTCATGAATATTATGTAAATGAATTTATGGATAAAAAGGACAAATACCTATTCTGATGCAAATCACACTCAGTACTTAAGCAGTGGGAGTGACTGAAGCCTCTTCTGTTTTTTCACAGCACCAAAAAAGGCGTCCTCAGTGATGCTGACTTGAAACCATGAGAATTTAAATGAGAAAAACCAACCCAAACCAAACCAAATTATTTAGTATTTGCTTAAGTTCCTGCTTAACATCAATATGAGACCAAGCAGTTGCCCTTATGATGATCACTGAGGTCTGATGCATAATACCTGCTGTAAGCACAAGCCAATAAACAGCTACTTTGGTCCTTTTTAGCACTGATTTTAAGAGGACAGTGCTTCAGTGATGCCAGCTGAAGATGTGAGCAGTTACCTTCCCCTTCCCTCCACTCATTCTGCAATGAAAAGCATGAAAATAAAACAGCTGAAGGCCTTCTGCTGGGGAGGGAGTCACTGCCACAGGACTCTGCACTGCCAGGCACTGTACAGAGCTCCCTACATATCAAATCAGCTGCTGGAACCTCAATTACATGCTGAAGACACTGCCCCTTCCTCTGTCCCTTCAGCTAAAGTAAAATAATCATTTCAAACCAAATTAGGTGGAAGAAAATACGAGCTCCCAATATGCATCTTTCATACAATCATTTAAGTAGCAAGAAAAAAACAAACAGTAAATAATTCAGTAAATATTACTGATTGCACAATTTTTTTTTTCAAGTGGCATCTCAGTAACAGAAATCACTAGTAGTAGGGATGTAACCCTGTACTTCTCTACCGAAGAGAGCTGTGCCAAAGCACAGATGGTGTTATAAACTTCCCAAATAAAAAGAGTAGGTTATTTTTAACATTGTGCACCTGCATATTTCCCTCCTAAAACTCCTGCAAAAGTGCAACAAAAACCAGCTCGTTCCTCATGCAAGAACACCAGTCCTAATCTTTCCTTCTCCATCCACTCTCCCCATTAAATCTGCAAATCAAGAGAGATGAACGGAGTGAGCTATAAAAAAATCAAGCACACAAAATTTACTAGCTGAACCATCAAAGAAAATTCACTTTTCCTCCTAGCTCTGTCTCTCAAGCCAACAGCACAGGAACACAGCAGACACCAGCCTGGCTAGTGCTGGGGGGAATAATCCAGAGGAAACTTCTGGGAAACTGGAAACTTGTAGAGCATCTGAGTATGCTGACACCACCCCGTGCAACAGTAACACCAACTGGAGTTGAAAGAACAAATGTAGGTACAGGAGGCAATTCAGCTGGAGAGGAGCATGCAGCCCCATGGATGGGTGCAGTCCTGCCCAGCACCACCAGCCTTTGCTGTTAAACCCACGTGGGCTGAAGCAGTGAGGAGACAAACAGCCCAGAGGGATGCAGAACTCACACAGCCCATGGCCACATGCATCAGTCAGGCAAAGGAAAAGGCTCCATTTGCCTCACTCCCTCTCCCCTACATGCTGATTCCTCCAAGACACTGACTGGTCCCAGGTGATGGAATTCACAATAGTAGATGCTTGATTGTGTTTCTAATTCCCTGTGTATTCATAAACTTGCTCTAGCTAATTTAAGTGAGAAGGTACCAGCACAAACTCCTGTGAGGACATCTTAAATTTTAGTCTAATTTAATGGATTATTACATGTTAAACTAACAATGTTCCTAGCTGATTTACACTAACCTGAGATAAACATAGTTTATGCTGAAATAAGAGTGGCTGCACAGCCTATTGGACTAGCTTAATGAAACTGATTTAAAATTACACCTTAAAGAGGTACAGTAATGCATATAAACAAGCCCTAAGTGATGCTCTGAATACAAAAAGAATTACTAAAGAAAAGCTACAGACCTTGTGAGACTGTACATCTCAGCTTCTCAAAGCCCAGCTCTGAAGAGCTCAACATCAAATCTGGATCAGTAGTTAGTCAAGAAGAATAAACCTAGCATAAAGAACAAAGTAATTAATCTTAATTTCTACGTGGACTGCCATTAAATTATGCAAATTCAAAGACTCAGTAATTTTTCAAAACTCAGTGAAAAGGTGGAAGGCCACATACATGAGTCTTCACATACTTTCCTCAGTGTGATATGGGGGAAGTTGTCACTGTGGGCTTGATTCTAATGCTCAAGAAGCTTCATCTGATACCACCAATTTTGTACAAAAAAGCAATTAAATTAATGGAAACTAAAGAGACTGGGGCTATATGCTTGCTGATAAGTTATAAGTTATGAAATTCTGTTTTCTAGTAATAATTTTTATCTTTGGACAAAGAAAAAAAGTGTGCAACTGTAAAAGTAGGGTTGAAAGTTACACATATAAAAGCAAACAAAATATTAACTACTCTGGCTCAGTTTACTTAACTTATGTTGGTTTTCAAACAAGAAAGGCTGGTTATTAGCCATTTCTGGAATTTTTATGTCCCCCAAGACCTAGTTCATTATGCTGAAACAGACTGCAAATAAAATATAATAAGGAGAAAACGATGGTATAAAACATAGAGTTGTACTGAGGAGAAGCAAGACCAGCATTATCTTTCTTTTGCAATGTGCACTCCATTTCCTTCTTAGAATGGCTTCATATATAATTTTAAGAGTTTAGAAATAAAGTCTTCCATTTTACTACCTGTTTATGTCAAGTGCTCACTATTTCACAGCAGGGATTGTGCCAGTCTAAAACTGACAGACAAGATACTCCTACTACCTTCACCATGTAGTCAAAGGCCATAATCACAGACTTTCAGGTTGATCTCAAACTTTGAGAGCCAACTCTTCTCTTTCATTACGTCATTTGACTCTAAATTAAGAGAATCTTTAAACAACAATCAAAAAAAAAAACCCTTCCTCCTCCTTTCCATGGCTATATAGCAAATGCTCATTTTTGCCTGTTTGGGAAAAAACATGCAAATCCAGAGTTGAAAATTTTTATCTTTCCTAGTTAATGCTGGTCCTTTAACACTGTGAGCAATAGCTCAATAAAACAAATCCAGACTCACCCCTAGCTTCAGTCCATACCTCTTAAAACAAGCAAAAAAAATCATCTTCTTATATTCACAACTCCTAGGAGGCTTGAACTGCATTAAAATATAATTTTACTAGGTTGGCCAATTAATGTATGTTAGATATGAGTTCTAGAAGTTTCAGAGAAGAACCAACATCACAGCAAACTCCAGTCATCCTGTTTGTTTACTGGAGTCTCCCACTTCTCCGCTGCACTAATCCAGGTTTATGGCTGCTTTGCATCACCAGAGCAGCACAAAGGAGCCAGAGCATATCAGGGAATATGGCCTAATACACTGAGCAGAATGTTCTTAACCTGTTTTGGTGCCTGAAGAAGAGACTGTGCAACTCAGCAGTGTATTCACTGAACACACAACTATTTGGATTAAAACTAGGCAAACACAGCAGGCAGAGCTTATTAACCTCAATTCTTTAGCTCTATCAACCCAGGTTTTACCACAGATGCTTTCTTCATTTTTTAATCAAGTTTTTTTTTTCCTAATTCTCCAGTTCTAACTCAGCAGATGATTACAAATAGTCATTGCTGACTTCTAGCATTGTAGGACGTACTAAAATCCAGACTACCAGTATTCCACATATTGTCCAAAGTCCTATACCCCAGATAACAAAACCAAACAGGATTTTCTGTTCTCCAAAGTAAGGATGGCCTTGAAGCAGTTACAAAACCTGGTTCTTTTGCAATACAGTTCTCCAGCAGCCCTTCCAGATTGTTTCATCTACACATTAGAAGCCAAATGCCCAAGCACTTTCTTCCCACATAAACTCCAGGTTCAGAGAGAAATGAAACTGATTCTCCCAGAGAAGTCCCTGGGGGAAGTTGAAAGGCCAAGTTCAAAGAACATTTCACACAGTGTGTGTGTTATGCCCACAGTCACACCCAAATTTAACCCATAAAAACAGCACTGAGATCTCCACAGAGTAAAGCAGAAAGAGCCAATTAACTTTAAAAGAAAACATGAGAAATGGAACTCCAAAGTGCTCCAGGTATCCCCTTCAGATACTTAGTTTTAAACCACTGCTTTATCTAACATGGTCTGACCTGCATAACCTGTAACAACTTGGAAATGTAAATTCCTTTTGGAAAAAGCACATTTTCACCCCACTCCAAACTTGCTGTGCCATTTAAAAGGGCTGTTCTTTTACAAATGTAGTCCAGGTTTGTCTTTGACCAAGAGGGAAGCACAAAACCTGCAGTGAGGCTTCCAAAGAGCCTTTAGTTGTTAAAATAAAAAGCAGGAGGCCTCTGGGTGTGGCTAATAAGGCAACCGTTTTAACAGTCATTAATGAAGGCCCATCCTTAAGGCTGGGGAGCCTTTCCAGCCCTTACAAAAATCTCTTGCAGGAACCAGCCTCCTCCTGAGGAGGAGGCCACCACTTATGGGAGGTGAGAACACAGCAGTTCAATGGAGCAGAGGACAGAAACTGAGTTAACTGCAGATCTCCTATCTAAGCTTTATATTCCTTCACAGGTTTTATCTCTAATCTCACCCAGAAAATGCTGTCTAACAACAGAGCAGTGGACAGAAGCCTACCTTTGTGTTTGCAGACTGGGCACAGTTCCACATTTACTGTCTTCAGATTTAAACCATTATTTGTACTTGCTAAATCGGTGAGGCCAATAAGAAGCTCAGCCTGAGATTATTTGAGTGTTCTGCTTCAGCTATTTGTATTTGGTGGCTCCTCATTTGTTATTTTTGCCATTGCTGAGATCACAGACATTTTGAGGAGGAAAATAATTAGGGCATAAGGTAAATAATCTTCCTAGCACGTTCTCAGAGTAAAACTTAAAGCCTATTCCTGTTGAAAAGCTGACACACTCTGCAGTTTAATCTTGAAACAGATCCAGCAAGGCAAAGCAGTGTCAGAAGTTCAAAGGCTTGAGCTGTAGCCAAGAAAAAGGACAGTTAGCCAAGGTGGTACAGAAGGACATACACAGCCTGTCCTTTCATCTGAGGGGAGGTGAGGAGAAGCAGAAAGAACAACCCCACCAGCTATGTGTCTTAGCCTAGGCACAGCAGAGCTTATAACACCAGGTGACAAGACATTTCTGTCCTCCTGAAGAGATCTGACTTGAGACATTTGAATATTTTACATACATATGCAACATTTGATAATGCTCAGGACAACAAAACATGAAACAGCAGAGCTGAAGCTAAAAGAGCTAAGCAGTGAAAACAGCCACAGTTGATAGAAATGGTTTACTCTGGAGAATCTGTGTCAGACCCCTGGGGAGGTCTGGGGTATCTCATTCTCAGTCTTGCCAAAACTCCAGTGTCTGTCAAGATGTATTTATACACAGTTCTCAGTGGGATGATGAATGTCACTTCTATCAGAGTATCCTCAGGAACTGAGAAGGCTGAGTCAGCTCAGAGCTACAGCCCAGCCATGAACCTCTCCCAGTGCTGTTGCTACCAACAGAAGATGAAGAAAAGCCATGGCAAGTTGGACATGACAAGTTTTGTTCTAGAGCTGTAAAACCATGTTAGCAATGAAGTAATGAGAAAGTTGCCACTGATACCACTTTAGGGCCAAATGATGGTTTAAGTCATAGACTGTATATATGAGACCACTGTACCAAATCACCAAGCACGTGGCCTCAGGAGATGTTGGAGGGATGTGAATCCCCACAAGCAGTGTCCCTCTCTAAATTGGCTTTGTTGCCTCCTTTGACAAGTTGT
Organism: Chaetura pelagica; assembly: GCF_000747805.2. Taxonomy (NCBI): domain Eukaryota; kingdom Metazoa; phylum Chordata; class Aves; order Apodiformes; family Apodidae; genus Chaetura; species Chaetura pelagica. The sequence continues at coordinate 1,697,353 of NW_009952151.1, read as the reverse complement.
TTCACTTCTGTCAATGGAACACAAAACCTCCAAAATTCTCAGTTCCACACTATTTGCACTCCAGGATTTCTTGCATGCCCTCCAGTAGTGAAACAGTGAGGGATACTACCATCTTTCTTGTAAGAAATAAAATGTCATCTGAACTCCCACTTTTTCCAGCCTAGGTGAGTCCTCCCCTATTGCCATTTTGTTCAGGAAAATTTTTGCAGCATCCAAAGAGTCCTGCTGCAGCCAG
>NW_009952151.1:1660212-1697083 GCF_000747805.2 Chaetura pelagica | reverse complement strand
GCTGAAGCCAGTCAGGTTCAGGAGTAGGAGCTCTTGTTTTGATTTGAACACTGCTTTCTTGTGAGCTTCTGTATACCTGGTGACAATGATATTGCCTTTGGTAGGAATAACAAATAAGATGAGGCTTAGAAAAACAACCAAAAGAAAATCTGGCTGAGTAGTCTTGCATAAAAGATCTATGAAAGTTTTAAGAGGCAGCACAGAGGACTTAACATTTCTAGTTCCAAAACGTGTAAAAGCATATAAAAACATCGCACATTGATCAATCTGATGTCTGGGGCCTTTCCTCAGTAACAGCAAGTTTGGAGTAAGCCTGAAAAAAACATTTTACAATCACATATTTTGGAAAGAAATTCCTCACCCAACCACAAGAGATGATGGTGCGTGGCACCTCGCAGAATATAGCCCATTGTTTTCATGGAAAAAACAAACATCTCAGATGTTTGGTTGGATGCAAGGCATTCTCCAAAAGACTTTAAATGGGGAAAAGATGAACATCAGCAACATTGTTAAAGATAAAAATAGACCGTGTTAACGGCTAAACAAATAGAGTACCTTGGGGTTTTTTGTTATTCTTTTGTTTCTAGCTTATTTGGAGTAACTGTGGAGTTGGATTTAGGTTTCAATTAATTATCATCTGCTCATAAAGAAGCTAAAGAAATCTTTGATCTTAAAGGAATCTTTCTATTCCAAGTTCAAGGCATGTATGATAAGAAAACAAAGTACATAAAATCATGTTGTATCTTGTTAGTAACACATGAATGGTGTGAAATCAACAAGCCACAGTTTCATTGTGTGCCACACACCAGAGCCAAGATGAGACAGCTGGTTCCCCTAAGCATGTGGATAATGAATCCCAGGCACAATATTCCCCAGAGACAACCATGGTTGAGCTGTTGGACAGCAGTTTTCATCTCCCCAACTCACCCAAAGCTGAGCTGGGTGCCAGTCTCAGGGCTGGAACTAAGGGCCCTAATAATGCATCACCAAAAATGCATTCATGGAATATTTCAAGAATTAAAAAAACCCAAAGAAACAAAAGAAACAAAATAAATAAAACAATTACTCAACAATCTCACCCACTAGAACACTTTGACAGGCAAAATGAAACACTGCTTTTAGCTGCCTCACCAGTGCTACTTCAAGCTCTTCAGGCCTTGGTAGAACCCATGACCTTGCTTTCCTGGCTTGCAAATCCTAAGACAGAAGATCAGTTACAGCTGCTCCTCACTACATCACTCTTTGCTCTTTTCTAGTTCTTTTCATAAACTGTGTACACGATACCTTGTCTACAGACTATCCAGGAGTTCACTCAGCTAACACTAGATGGTGGTGTGGTGCACGGCATTTTTTGATGGAAAACTGATTCATTTGGGGGGGGAAAGTCATAATGAGTTTTCATTCCAGTGGTGAAAATAGTTGGGACAAAAAGAAAAAAAAAACACAAAGCACAAAACACAACCATCACTCTGCCTTCTCCAATTTCTTTAAATGAGGAAAGTCATAATGAGTTTTCATTCCAGTGGTAAAAATAGTTGGGACAAAAAGAAAAAAAACCACAAAGCACGAAACACAACCATAACTCTGCCTTCTCCAATTTCTTTAAATGCTAATTTGGTTGTATCACTCTGTCCTAAATTGAGGCTGGTAACCCTGGTAATGAACTTAGAATTGCACGATGGGAAATTAAATTACACTCTCTTTCTCTTACATCTCCCCATCCCTTAAAAGTTTTCCATACTGAAAGAATTGCCCCTTCAAATTTTGGAAAAAAAAAGAACCGTTGTTTAAAAAGTTTTGCTTCAAGTTTTTATTTTTATGCTGAAGACCTGAAAATTATTCAGCTGTATGACAACATGGCTCTTGCAAAAGATCCATCTGGAGAAACTGCTGCCATCAGAACAACACTCTAGGGGAGGGGAAAACAAAAAAAAAAAAAAGAGTGCAAATGCACAGAGCAGCACTGCAATGGAAGACCACACTCTTGGCCTCAAAAGACACTGTTCCAGAGAACAACTACCCCAATACTGCCTCTTAGGTCTTCCTACCATCTCCAGAAAGATCTCCTAAGAAGGAGCAGCACAGAGCAGAACTATATTCCTTCCCCTGTCCTTCCTAGATGAGATATTCAAATCTGTTTGAAGCAGAAGGAAAAAAAAAATGAAACCTCTCATTCCTTTGCAGTCCCTCATTTAGCTGTCACTGGCAACTGAAGGAGTGAAGTCACTTTTTTAAACATCAGCTTTAGTTACTCATAGTGATCTGTTCATGGAAATTTAAATATCATTGTAGTAAAAACCTGAATCCAAACTATCAAGAGGGGGAAAAGTTTCATTTGACTAGTTTTTTAAAAAGTTCATTTGCATGTGTTCTACTTTCTTCTTGAACAAGAAAAACCTTAAGTTCCCAAGACTGTCAGGTCATTTTAATGAGGTGAAGAAAGTGTTTTCTTATAAATTATTTCTCTCTTTCCTCTTTTTTTTTTTTTTTTAGTTTCTTCTCTTCTTGCTATATTATATTAATATTCAATACCCTCTACAACAAAATCCTTACTTCAAAATTACCACATTTGACTTTCCACCAAAAAACCATAATAAATTAAGTGCTGTACAGAACCCTGCCTACAATTTCAATGCACTGTACAAAATTTCATCCTTTTTAATGTGTCCTCTTTTTTCATTATTTTTTTTTTTCATTTTTTTTTTCCTTACCTGGCATGAGGAGAGTAAAGAGAATGAGGGAGGGAGGAATCTGAGACTGATGAAGTAAGCCTGGGAGTGTGAAGGTTCCAGAAATACTCAGTAGCTCTAACTTGTCTGCAGCACTAGCTAATATCACATGCTTCAAGTTAAATATCTAATATTGTCAAAAAAACATAAAGACCTGGCTAGTACAGGAAGAAAAATCACTGAACCCAACTAATGATCTATTTATATCCTGAAGCATGAGAACTAATAGCCTGGTAATTTTATCCCAGCTAGAGAAACAGCACACTATTCACATATTCATGATAAATGAATTTACCCCACCAGTGATTTAGAGTCTTACTGTGACAAACAGAGATGAAGTATTTGTAGCCAACAATAAATGACTCCATTGCTTTTGGCTAAGTAGAACAGACTCTCAAAAACATGTTTCCTTCACAGATTAGTTATTATAAAGACAATGGCAGAGAGTGAATCTTTAACTCAAAATAAGCAGCTGAGCACTTTCAGTAAATATTAATGCTATTTCTTAGTCCTTCAAAAATCAATCATATCTATCAAATATTCATTGTAAAGGTTGTACTTTACAGGAAAGTGATCACATAACTCCTAGGAGGAGATGCTGAGCTGAATTACTCAAACTTGTCTTGGTTCCTTGAAATAATCGGGTGTCTCAAGCTAATAATCAGTCCTGAGGCTTCAACATCTTCTGTTCTTTCCCATTATGAAAATTATTGCATCCTGAACTTTTGGGGTTTATACTCATTTATAGTCATCTCTTAAGAGAAAACCCCAGCATGAAGGAACAATGAGTAGAGGATACACACTGAGAAGGATCTTACAACTCCACTAGTGAACTACATAGCAACCAAGATCCACAAATGCCAAAAGGTCAGCTAGAAAAAAAAAAAGCAGGGAATAAATCCTGGACAGGTTCTAGGAGTGAGGAAAAGAGATAAAAGTGTCAAGTATTGTAAATCAATGTATTAGGATAGTGGTTGAAGCTCACGGATAAGACATGGGAAACAGGCAGCTGAAGCTCCTGAAGAGCATACACTTTAGATATTGGAGACATGCAGGGCAAGGGAGTGATGTAAATTGTACAAAGAGTAAAGTAAGACAAACAAAAAACCCCACCAGAACATAATGACAGCAAACTGCCCATTCAACAAACATCCTGTAAGAAGCAGTTTCATTTATTGTTAGGCTATCAAAGATACAGCCCCCTGAGAGTGCCAGCATCTGGAGCAAATCACCATATAAGTTCCCTTAAAATAAAAAGTTCCTTTTGATCATAATGTTGCTACCTGGAGCATGCTGAAGTAGTTAAAACTATGTCATACTCTCTGCTTACCACACAGGAACATGAGAACCTGCAGAAAAGCTTGCCATAGTTTTCTGAGTCTGCTTTTATCAGGGTGTCTGTGCATCTTAGCCAAATGATTACACAAGTATGATTCTAATTCCATTTCCTTCAATAACAGTAGATCATGAAAGCTGGGAGAGAGCTCCTGTGAAAGCAGAGAGACCTCTGCTCCCAGGAGTGACTGTCACATCATCTTCTGAAAACACTCTGTTTCAGACTAATGTCAACCAGCACACTCTGTGCCAATGCATTTCAGACTCTCCTATGCAAGTAAAAGCTCCACTTTTATGTGCAAACTGAGCTACTAAATCTATTACACAAATTACATTTCTTCAGATTGTTCACCAACAGGTATTTTTCCCCCTCTCCATTCACTGAACACCTTTTTTTTTTTCTCCTCAGAAGTGGACAAAGTTCTTTCCTTAGATTTTTGCAGAGCATATAGTATCCCTGGCTCTTAACATGTAATTTCCCAGTTTGCTAATAAGTGTCCAAATGCCTTCTTGAGATGATCTCCTGCAGTCTGGCAGGCAGGGCTGTTCTGGTTGCTTCCGAGCTTCAGATAGTTTCTCTATTTAATTAACTTCAAGTGCTGTATTCTCCAAGGAAGCAGAGGGAGAGTTTATCAGGAGGTGTGGTATAAATTACATAGTAATTTGAACAGAGTAGAAATTCAAGACAGTTTGTGTGCAAGAAATATTTCTTTAACACACCCACTGCTTGAGAGGCTAAAGGCCAGAACTTGATTTCCAGCTCTTATTTAAGACCACATGGCAGTGTGATACCTCAGCATCTCAAGCAATTTGATCCATTAGGATATACACAAAGGAAGGCTCCCAAAGGTTCTGTACAGATTTGTTGGAGCTTAGATCAAAACTACCATCCAAGAAACCACAGTCTTACAGTCTTACTTGTTGCCTAGGTGAGAAATTTACAAAATCTCCCCTTCTGCCTGAAAGCTTTGAAAGTTGCATCTGAAGGATGCAGCCCTTAGGAGCTAGGTACATAAATCCCAAGTTTCAAATTAACCAGAAGGCCTCTTAGCACCCTTGAGACCCCAATTCATTAAACATATTCCAAGCACAACTAATAGACAAGAGCAACTGGATTGGCTTCAAATGATGGTCAGACTATCACTGCTACAATTAGATAATCACTTAATAATCAGAACAGCCCTCCAGGGAAGTGAAAAACAGGTCAATACAATCCTCCTCCAGAGAGGATTCAGGACCACATCACCCACAGCTGATGAGGATACCCAAGTGACCATCCTACAGAGCAGTCTATGCAGAAGAATGAAGAGGAAGGCAAATCTATTCGCAAAATCATCCCCAATTAACGTGCCACGAGGAAAGACTGTAAAATTGACAGTGATGCTGCAAGCCTTGTGGTTATGGCACCCTGCCAGGAGACAGAAGGGTGACCCAAGGTCTGCTCCCACTACTGTTGTACACATTTTATGCTGCACAAGCACTGGGTTAAGAAGGAGGTAACTCAGAGAATTCTCTTTGAAAGCCAGGACTAAAACTGGCTAAAGCTTCCAACATACTCTTCAGAGCTGTGCCTTTACCACCAGACTACCAGCAATTCATTCCTTTGGAGATGTGAACTTAAACTTCAGCTGAAGTATTTATCAATACTGGCTGTTTGAGGCAGGTTCAATCACATTATAAAACAGCAAGTCCTGCTCAACATTTCTCTAAGAAATTATGTAAGTGAATGGTCTAAGCAGAGAAAGCAAATAACACACACAAAGAGGAGCCAAGCAAAGTTTACATCTTGAATAGCTTTGAAAAGCAACACCATCAAATCCATATATACTTACAATTCACTCTTTTCTCAGCAATCAGTTAAGCAGGAAAACAAGAAGTTTTGCAACATGAAATGGCTCCATTTTGGTGCAAGTGGAAATTCTATCAGCTTCAGTTTTGTTTACCAGATTTATTTTAAACTTAATATTAACACAATGACAAAATGTAAAATTATTTGGGAAGCCTTTCTGAATTGCCAGACAGTAATTATAAATGGGGGGAGGGGAGGAATCTCTTGCATCAGGTTCATTATTTGAAAGGATAAGAGAATAAATCTATAAAAAAACTTATTCTGTTAGTTGCTGGGAAACCTCACTGTTGATATGACAACCATGGCACAGTAAACCAGATTGCAGCCTGCTTCTGAGCTGTGTGTGTTCCACATTGTCATTAAGGGAAGGGTTTTCTATCTGCTAGGCTGCAGTGACACCTACAGAAAAAAATATATTGAAAATGGTTGACCTGAGAGGGAATTAGATTAGGAATACTTTTTAAGTGCTGCCTAACCACACTTTTGGATGCATGCAATATGTATTGTTTATAACCCAACAAGGAAGTTTTTGAACACCATATGCCAATCTCTCAGGACCCAATTTATCAATGTTTTCATGGTAGTCATGTCAGAAAATCATGCTAATAGCAAGTTTCCAAGCAAGGCTGATTATTATAATTGCTGGATATATTTTGCTAACACTTCTTCAGAAGCAGTAATTTTTAGCATTTTCCAAGGATCAGCACTTTTTTCCCTGTAGCTCTGCTGAGTTTACAAAAAGGTGCATCTTTAGAGTCTCTTACTGATTTTGTATTGTTGCACTGATGTTGTACAAAGTGTTATCTCTTGAAAATGCACTCAAGACTTGGCTTCCTCTTTTGCAAAATGAAGAAATATCCCTTTTTTCCTAGGCCTCCTTTCCTTTAATAACTCAAAATTAAATGCTCTAGGAAGTTACACCACATCTTTGGAGGCTGACATTATCCTTCAACATCAGAAGCCATTTTCAGTACTCTAATTCATTTAATATCATACTCTTAAACACTCAAAACCTGACACTTTAGACACTATTTTCATTTTACTTTTCAACAAAAATCTGGCAGTACAACCTCTTCTTTCTGTTCTCTTCCCAGTGGGCCCTGACACTTTTAGGTGTTGCAGTTAATGAAGAGTTAAACAGCAGCATGACATCAAAGGCTTCTATGAAGCAGCCTCTTTTGATTTGACAGAAAGTCTTGCATAATTTAAAAGCCTCAATTGCATTTCCAAATATAAAATTACAATTATTATTTTTTCAAATTAGTATAAATTTCATTGAGAAGAAATTCAGCACTAGGGGCAGTATGAAGCTTTCTGTCCTAAACGTGCAACATCCAGAATAATCCTGCTTTTCAAGAACTACAACACATGGTTCCCTATGTATGAGACTGTAAAAGTTACCAGGTGTTAAACTACAACCTTTTGGCACATCCACCAGGCAAACTGTCCTACACAGGTATAAAGAGATGTCAGTGACATCCAGGTTCAGCATGACAGAAATCTTGCATAGGCCCAGAGATTTTAATCACCAGGGATTACAGTGCATGATCATGCTCTGGAGCTATGACAGATCAAATGATCTACTGTTGGATTGATTTTACAACATCCTTACTTAATAAAGGCATCCTGGGTGTAAGAAGTACACTTTGCTTTTTATTAATCAGTAACAGTATTATTTTATTAATCAGTAACCAGAGGGGAAACACCACCTAAGGTTTTTTCTCCTCCATGTTCAACGTATGGATATCATCAGAAGCAAAGACCCAAATACCTGGGCTTGGTATTAAATATAACCCAAGAAACAGCTTTTATAGTTGCCTTTATTCTCTCCTATTCATTCAACCTATTCCTGTTCCTTTAGGACAAAATGGTTTTCTTGAGTATTCTCATTAACTTGACCTCAAGCTGTGCTTTGTCCTAGACATACATTTGCTAAATTGTACAGATGACATTTACTTGTCAGAGCAGCCACTCATCAATCTGAGGAGACCATAAGAACTCTGAGCTGTGCTTGATACTGGCCTTAGGACTGCAGTCATTGCAGCCTGGCAGCAGAAGCCTCTGCAAGTGTCTGAATAATTATACATAGTCAGAAAAGTTTCTATCATGAAGATACTGTTGCATTACTCCCTGCACTGAAATGTTTAGACAAATTCACAGGTGGCTCTTTCGAAAGCACATTATAAACAAAAAGAAACAATAAAGAAGAAAAGATGTGGCTACCCTTGCAAGAGAAAAGGATTTCTTCCACCTCACTCCCTACCCAAACTGAAATGGAAAAGTTGGAATAAATCAGCAAGATGCAGAGAGGCATTTTGACACAGACACCACCCGTGAAGGACAAGCAAGAATTTTTTGCTGTGTACAGCAAGAGTTAAAACTAACTCCATTATCTCCTACCTCAGAAAGCTCCACACATTCCACCAAAGTTAAATTGCTCTCTGACTTAAGTAATCATCTCCTCCAAGCCCTTAAGCAATAATAACTGACTGGAGCTAGGATGAGTAAAAAACAAATAACACCAGGGTCAGTGGAGGTAGCACAGCAGAAGCAAAGGTATTCTTGATCCCAGAAAGTGTATAACACATTCCCAGTTTAGAAAGAAATTAGTCTCTTTACATATTACAGACACGCTGCAGCTAAAATATTAAAAACTTAAGTGTTGCTCAAGGCATCTCAAAGTTTGTTGTATGATATAATTAATTTTAACAATTCCCTGAGACACAGAAGAAAGAAATAAATAATATGTCAGGTACACCTGTGTTCCTGTGGAATCCCCACAGCCCAGTTCACCCAAAGCTCTCATCCAGACTCCTTGTTCTGATTATCCCATTATCTCTGCATTTCTTATGGCAGTAAAGGCAGCTTTTGGAGTCAGAGATGTGACATGGCAGGCATTTACCCTTGGGACCAGGAATGAAAGGGCTCCTCCTTCTGCAGATGCCAGTGCTGCCCCGTGTTTCTCCCGTATTTGAAAGCCCTACATCATCCATCTGGCACACCTCAGTGCAGCTGGATGGTGGTGCTTGTGAAGAACAGCACTGCTGCAGTCACTGCAGGTAAGTGCCCCAGTGGATGCTTGTACAAAGCTGTGGGTGTGAGTGTGTGCAAGATTCAAAAGCTCTGATGGCACCAGGTGTCCATCACACATCGGGCAGTCTTGTCTCTGTCAGTAGATTTTTCATTTACTTCAGCACCTGAAGAGCTGCCACTGATTTGGATCAAATGGCAGGGCTGCTTCAGGCCCTACCTTGTGGCTTAACTCTCATGAAAGTTCTGCTGCTTCAGCTTCCGTTATCTTTTCTGGCTGCTGTAATTTTGTTCCATGTATGTCACACTGGTGAGGAGTCAGTTATTAGGTTTCCTCCTCACCTCACCCTTCTCTGCAGCCACAAGAAGCAGCTTTTGGGATTGTGTAGTATTTTAAAGTAGTATCCTGCAGCAGTGATAAAATAACAGGGGCAAAATCTATCCCCAGATGTCTCACCTGGCTCTTTTGTAGCACCTTCTGAACTGATCACTTCTGGGTCTGTTTATGGCAGTTTAGTGTGTTATACAATAGGAAAGGAGAACTTGGCATCCTTCTCAGGACTCTGTTGTAAAATAAGTTTTACACTTACTTGCATTTGCTTCCCTTTGGTCTTTCTTTCATAGACTCTGGAGAGTGGATGCCTGGAGAGGACTGATCAAATGGCAACCAAAATATTGGTGCCTTTGGACACCAGCATCATTTCATCTTCCCTCAAAGCAAATCACTTTGTTGGATTTGTTTGGTAACAAGGTTTAAGGTTCCTTTTTGGCTGTGGTGAATTTTTGTGTCAGAGCAGTATTTCAGCTCGTTCCTATTCTTTTTGTCATTCAAGATAGGAATGGGCTTATTTAATTCAGCTCATGTTCCTTTCTTTACTTCATCTTCTTTTCACAAATCAGATTCTCAAGTCCCATCTCAATATTGAAAATACACTATAAAAATAAGTACCACTGATCTAAAGAAAATGCACATACAAATCCTCCCTCTAGATTTAACTAAGCACTCCTAAATAGTAATCTTATTCCAGAGAAGTCCAAGCATAGCTTTCAGCCTCTGCTTTATATGCTTTATTTGCTACCCATATATAAACACATCAGCCACATCACAGGACAACAGTGCATGGGGCATAGAACATATTGCACAGAATTTGATATTATATATTAGACATAAATCTCCTCAGCTTTCAGAAGGCAAATTTCACACTCCATACTCCTAATAGGCCAAAACTAGAAGCCTTAAAAGTCACCAATGGACAGATGTGTTTGCTCCTGAAAGGGGAAGTCAAAAAATGTACACACAAATTAAGAATATAGTTGGCCACTAGTGCAACAGGTAAGTTCTGAGGCTGAAAAGGACCTGATAAGGCAAGATATTCAAATAAATATTAGGACATTCTAGCAGAAGGGGATGGAGAAAAGTTTCTAGTACCTCAGATAACCTCCCTCTATCTGCTGCCATTGTGCAGTTTCAGCCAGTCAACCTTAGCCAGGCACTGAGGAAGCAAAAGTAACTGAATAGTTGGAATCTGATGCAAAAGCAGGAGAGCAGCACATCACAGGCATCCCAGCTGCAGTATTGCTCCAGAGTCCTAGATAGCTAGTGAATAAAGGAAAAAAAAAAAAAAATTAAGTATTTGAGCTTAAGATCAGAGGCCTGTAACACATTACAGGAGAGAAAAGAAAAAACAATCCCCAACACACCTGTCCACCCCCCAATAAAGCCCAGAACCAGTAAAAACATTTTGTCTAAATTACTACACTAAGAAAACAGTATTAATATCATTATCAAAATATAAGGACTGCTTCATTTTAGTGTCCAGAAGACCAGTCAGCCAGTTGGGTTACTTCATGTTTCATTTTGCACACAGTGGGACACACCTTCACTTTCAAAGGAGATGATGGTAGCAAACAGGATGGCATGAAATGCCATTTTCCTTCTAAAGCAGAGTGCAGCAGTCATTCTACAGATGTATCGAAACCCCTATCAAAAATCAAGATGCAGTAACTCCAAATTAAGCACCCAGCTGTTGTGGCAGGCCCAAGATCCTGAGCCAGTCCAAGGGAATCATCATTCACAGAAAAATGGGTGCTCTCAAGACTAAAAACATGAAAATTGTTCACAGGTGGCCAGCAGTAAACTGGATATAAATCAGATTCCAGAACTGCCAAATGCAAGATTAACTGTTCTCTGTTCAATGGGAGAAGAAGGTTCTCTCAACTGTTCCATTTGCTCAGAAAATTACAGAAATCATATCCCTGAAAAATACACAAATAATTTATTATTTATTGAATAGCCTTAGATTAGCAAGATAATACAGCCCTCAAAGGCAATGTAAGATAAACCACTCCTTTAGCTTGGACACAGAGTGTCTCCAGCTACCAAATTACTGGTATAAGAATTCACCCTTGCATAAACTTGAACACTGGATAGCAAGAAAATTAATTTGACTTTTACTTAGGGACTTACAAAATGTTTGCCACATCATACAGAAGACCATTCTTCTGTAGCTATTTTTATTTTTTTTTTTTATTTTAGATGAAGTTGGGCTTTAGTGCCTGTCTTAAAACCTCATTATTTAAAGGACCTTAATGGAATGTTATCATAGAATAATAGAATCACAGAATGGTTTGGATTAGAAAGGACCTATATGCAAGCATCAAGCTTTACGGGAGTAATAAGAAACTGTACAGCAAATTTCCCCCCAAATTTACCAAATTATGTTGATGAGAGCTTAATTCTTTCTGAAATCATCTCATTATGTATTCCTATCACTTACTTGATGCTTTGCAGTATAATAGTCCAAAAGCACCTTTTATCAAAAGCATCCAAGTGGTTTCTTCTATCTCTGCCAAATGTCAGATTTTGCATCTATGCAACAAAAAAGGAATTTTATGAGCGTTATACAGCCAGTGTTGGTGGAATCTCAGAAGTCATTTGCCTCACAGTGTGGATGGCTGCACTGCATCTCTCCTAAAACATTTAGCTACATTACTAAACCATGTATCTAGCATACCTTTTCAATCCAACATTGCTGTATTGATAAAAAGGTGAATTGATCATATGCTATTATGAGGACCAAGGGGGATCCTCCTGAAGGAGAGTCACCTTTAATTAGTTTAGCAAAGTACCATATTTTGGGTTTTAATTGTTGCCTCTCATTAGATAAAAAGAATTGAAAGCAAAGCATTCATGGAGAGAAAAGATCCATTAAAATTATAAATGCTATTTTAAAAAAAAATATTTCTGATGGACAAATAAAATAATAAATAAATTCAAAGTTAATCTGGAAGTGAGATGAATGTTTCAACCTGACTCTCAGAGCAGCAAGGTTCTGGAAGCACTTCCCAAACGTGCAACCAACAGGAAAACACAGCAAAAAAACAACCAACAATTAAAAAAATTACACACTGCCTGCAAAATAAGGATTAGACTTGCTGATACAAGACTGCTTGTTCTAGGGCCTCTAATGGAGATTTCTTTTTTCCTAGAGTAGGCAGGGAACTTGAATCCTCCTCCTACCATGACATCAATAGTACCACTGTACACTGAACAATGTAGCATAACTAGCATCTACATAAGGAATTACATATGTGGCAGCTTGATTGCCTTTCAGCCAACATTTTGAAGGAACTATAGGCAATTATTATTTCCCAACTAGCAAATTTAAAAGTCATCCATGACTTTGACTAAGGTTTCTTCCCACCCACAGACGGTAATTTATCAATATTCAATTTCCTCTGTCATTCAATCATTTCTGCAAGCTTCCACAGTCACTTTTAATTAGAATATTCTGAGTCATTCTGTAGCAACAGCAAATTGTCACCTATTTAACTCCTCTTCCAGCCTAAGTTTGTTATATGGTTCAAGCCTTGTAATTGTCTTCCACCAGAAAACATGCAATCCTGTCCTTCAGTTCCTCTTTTTTTTAAGGTTAAGTTGCAAAGGTATAAAAACTCTGCTCTTTAACCCAATGCTTCTTCAATTTCCTAAAAGTTTTTTTTATAATTTGTAAGAGGCTTTTTGGAGAAAGCTACACACAATATGTAAATGATGTCACCCACATCAACATACTTGATAACTTCTCCAAGAAACTGCAAGCTCCCAGATACTGTTTATCTTCACAGAAGTCCCAGTGATAACTCTCCAGCACATGTTTATCCATTCCTCTGTCTACCTGGCTTCTTCTTATGCTGTACTGATAAAGCAGACTGACTTGTCTCTGAATTCAGCTACACAATGAAAGACTAAGAAGGATGGTGTGACAGTTTCTCCCTGCTATTCCTTCTGCACCAAGGCAGATTTCAATGGTGTGGCACAGCAGCAATCAGGTAATTTCACATTTTAATTCCCTTAGAAGTGTTGGGTGAGGACCATCTGGTCTTTGTAAAGTGGTACTGCTCAATTTATTGATTTGTTTCAAAACCTGAGGATTGCTAAAGAGAATAATGCTGTGTTACAAAGGTCAATTCAGTTCAACAAACTCTACAGAAAACTCACATTAGGTAGTATCATTTTCCTTGAAAAACTCAACTACAGAGGTGGCACCTGTTTTTCTACAGGACACTGCTTTTTTGCCAACTCTCTAGCCATCTGAGCGAGGTATCATAAGGGAATCTGAGCAAGATCTTAATACTAAAGATGTTGCTTCTTCCACAAATCATTTGCCTTTATCAGGCCATTGACAATGCTTTTATATACACATGCACTCTGAAAACAATATGCACGCACGGTTAAGCACCTATCAATGTACTGCTGCTCTTGCAATACTTACACTTTCTATTTAAAATACAGTTCCCCTTTGAAAAGATATGAACAGTTCCTTAGTTCCACAGCCATATTCACATACTGTACACACCCATACACAACCTGCTCTGTCTTTCTACCATTCCTTTCCCTTCTCCCCTCACTTTCTAAAATATTACCTGGAATCTAAGCTGATTTTAACAGGGCTTTGTCTACTGGATGCTACCTAATAACCCCAAGTGTGATGGAAATGTACACACCTTCCCAAGTTAGAACTGGTATTGAAGAAAGGCATTGTGTCCATCTTGTGAGAGCTTTTAGTTCCTGACTGCCATACACAGAATAAAAGAATAGCAATTGATTACTTTACTTTCCTGACCTGAGATCTATACAAAGTGTTTAGAAGGTACTAAGCACCATCCCTACCTGCTGAGGGCTGCTTACCAAAGATGAACACTGATGAACAAAACAAAGGCTGGAGCCAGAGAGCCTGCTGAGGAATAGAGGTCAAGGCACTGCCTAGCAGTAGGGAATCAAGAAAATATCAGGAGAACCTTCCCTTGACTGAGCAAGGGTTGGGCTGGGGGAAGAGGCCTGGATATGTTAGTCCTGGAGACTAAAAATTTTTTAGTCAAGTGCCCAAAACAGAAAACTTACCATTAAAGAGCAACACTGCTGTGCAATTAGCCACACCATTTTCTTGTCTCTTCTTCTCTCCTCTCCATTTGGTCATTGCCACCTGCAATGGGAAGGAAAATACGAGATTAAGGGGCAAAGTTTGAGGAACAAGCAGTAGGTGCTGCCTTTAACAGGGGATCAAGAAGGTGAAGAAACTGTGAATGTTTACAAAATAATGGTTTATTTGCTTTGCCTTGCAATATGTTGCATCTTGATTAACACTACTGGAATGGAAGGGGCAAGAGCAGTTGGAGAACATGGAAAGCAAGCACAGAAGAACATGGGAGGCAACTGGGCTAGATCTCCAACGGTGTTCACCACCCACTTCACATGGAAGATTTTAGAAACATGCAGTTTATTCAGAAAACAAGATAAAAGTCTGGCTGTTTACTGTCAAAGAGGATTACTGAAAAAGTAATTTCTAGTAAAAAATTCCTTTTTTCACTAAACAACACAAATAAAAACAGCTACAACATTCCTCAGTTATCTTTTCTATAACATGAACCTAAGAATGGAACAGCTGTCACATTTGGCTGACAATTCGGTTGACATTTTGACACATCATTCAAATTCAGAGCATTTTTCTTCTCTCTGGAGCAAACAGATTTTGCTTTAAATAGCCCACTTCATGCAGTGATATTTGCAGGCACAAATCCTTGGTTGTCATTCATGAAAAAACATTTGGCTGATTTGTAAATTATGAGTGACTTTCAGAAGCACAGAGAGACTTCCACATTACAGGACAACAGTATTTGAATCAAAATGAAGAGTCAAATATAGCATAGATATCACCAAAAGGAGAAAACATTCTGCTCTTCAGAACTTCTTTATTTTTAATTAGGAAGAAGCAGCAACAGCACAGGATTTACTCATGGCCAATATAGCCTCACCATACAGAAATCAAATGCTGCCAGTAACAGGCAACACTGCTCTGTTAGGCTGTTTCTGTCAGAAAAATTTCTAGAAGTGTTTCAGTTGAATCCATTTGATTTCCTGTGTCACTATATCCATAATTAACTTCTCATTTTGACCCAAAACCTGTTGAACAATAATATGAAAATATTACTGCGCTTTTGAAAGTCACTCAGTATTTACAGATCAAGAATTTTCACAAGAACAACCCTCATGCCTAGCCTCAAAAAGCTTAGCTCCCTTCCATTTTTTGTTTACATCAGTACAGAGACATTTTAAGGTATTATAAAACATTTTAAGACATTGTTAACTTAAGGCCTTTAACCTCTGTAGAAACTGAGAGACTTTCAGGACACAGTCACATATCAAACTAGCATGGGCAATGATGGTGGTAAGAGAAGAAAAATCTCCTCATCTCTCTGGCTTCTTAATGATCTTTAAGATACATCTCTTGGAGGAGGAATGCAAAGGAGCTGCCACTAGGGCTTCAGGGTTTTTCCAGTGGAGCTGTTCCTCATGCCAGCAGTTTTTTCCTAGACAGAACACCTGGCCTTTTCATCTTCCCTCACTAGATGAACTGTTGTTATCATTACTGAGCTTACTTAGTTGTTTTTTTCCTTTCCAGAACACACAGCAGAAAGCAGCAACAATTACAACAGCAAGCAGGAAAAATAACTGCATTAATCTGACAGCAACTTTCCTATGCCTTGGCAGAGTACTTAACACACTTTATACCTTGGAGTGGCTCATAACTTTTGCTGTGTGTTTTAAATTGATTAGCTTCCTGGGCTGCTCTGGCTTCTGAGACAAGTTTTATTTTGACAACATGCTGAGAGTACAGCTGTCTGGGCAACTGAGCTGCAGCTAATAAAAGTCTACAGTGTTTTCTTTTTCTGATATTTGACTAAATGAAAAAAAAGCTTTTCTGGAGCAGTAAGCATTCTGTTTTGTCTAAAAACTTGTCAAGAAAGAAACCTCATCGTTCTTTAGATGCTTTGTGAAATGGAGATGCTGTATAAAGTACTAATGATAAACACCCTGCAGACAGGCTGAAGTCCTGTAAGTGAAAAACAAACCCCACTAATGTGAAATAGTATATGAAGTGTGATTTCCTAAGCCATACACAAAACTCCCTACACACTATGCCATAAACCATGGTCCTTTTGATATACAATTTTCATTTCTGCAGCTTTATATTGCTGGAATAATGTAAATAGAAGAGAAATTAAAGTAGAAGTTGAACATCCCAATATAAAAAGTTGCAGTATAAAATGCTGCAGGGGAAGTGGAAATAAAATGGTTTACTGGAAGATTGTCAGTATATTCGAGTGTTAGATACACAAGTTACATAAGCAAAGTCATAAACTTTCCCAGAATTACACTGCCAAGTAAATTCAGGTAGAAAAATTAACATGCAAAATACTCTCTAGAAAGCTATTTTGAATTTTAGAACCAAGTAATCTCATGCAGCATAAGAAATGTTACTTGCTGATGCTTATCTGAGACAGGCAAGCAAGTATGAATTTGTACTGCAGGATGGAAGTGCATATAACCATAAACCACCATCTTCTGAAGTGTTCTAAGTTATGTCTGTTAAATGATGAAAAGATACTTCATGTTCCTAGTGTAATAAAGGGGGAAAAAGGGTAATCATGACATTTCTCTATTGGTTTTTGATGAAGCAAACAGCTTTTTTAACTGTGAACTCCTCAGAACAGTAATCTCCTTACTCTTTTAAGTGGTTTGTAAAATAGCATGATTTCCAATACCTTTTATATACAAATTATTTTGTTAATTTCAAAAATTTTCCATCAAAATAGGTTCTTGCTAACAAGACCTACAAAGTTGCTAGCAAAATGAAAGCTGACTCAGCAACAATTGTGTTCATAAGATGACTGTTATTTACCATTACTGCTCAGCTTTGGCCTGGCTAATAAAAATCAAGGTGCAACCAGCTCTTAAACCTTCAGTCTACAATAGGATTTCATGACCTAATCAGTTCTTCAACTAAGAGCAGAAGACCCCTGCTGTTGTTTCAGTACCACTGTATGAAAGGTTGTATCTGTAACTGTTGCTTTTTCTGTTCTAAAAACTGGTGCCATAATTCTTTCCCTCACTCCTTTCTGGTGCTTCTAAGGTCCAACGTTTCTGAAGCACACACAGGCCAGGACACCTGCAAAGAATGTTGTGTAGCAGAATGAGGTTTTAACCTTGCTTAGCACGTTCTGGTGCTGTTCTCACAGATACACTAACAATCCAGAGAGGGAAAGGAAAAGAAAACAATAAAAAAACCATAGTGTAATAGCAGCTTAGTCAAGAGAGAAATAATCTGTGAAAGCTTAATGATTGGAGTTAAAGAGGACAGATGATATGGTACCTCTCAAAACTTTCTGGGATTTTTAAAAAGCTCTTTTGTTCATTCTGCTGCAGAGCTGGTGTTCTAATTGTGCACATAAAAGCTATTTTTACAGCACTTTAACAGCTAAATGCAAATAATGCCAAGAACAGTAGCTGTGTTTTAAACAGCACATGATGGCTCTAATTAATAATTTAATAGCAATAGAGTAAATAGGAAAATGAGATACAGTAGTGGAGAAAGTATATGTATGTATTTGGCAAGCTACTGCAGCCAGACAGAAACAATGCAACTGAGCATCACTTTTTCAGGACTATATATTCATAGCACATTACAAAAAGTCTTCACGTTTTTCAGAGCCACATTCAATTAACTTTTCTTCAGGTTTCTCTGTCAAAACGACTCAAACTTACAATTAAAAAAAACCCGCTTTGTCAGGGCTCTGGTGCAGAAACAGCACTGGTAGAAATAGTTTGTGTGTACCACATCAGGGGCCACTATATTCTGAATTGACTAGACTATCCTAGATGAGGTGTCTGAGCCTGAACAATGAATCTGTGTCACCTCCAGGTCACAGTGACACAGGCAGGCACAGGCTCAGGGACTATTTCTTTCCAGGCCCTGTGGTCTTAAGTCTCCCTTCCCAATGGAAGGAGACTCTAGAAGCTCAAAAAAATGATCTTTCACTTTTTTCCCCTGTCTTTTTCCTCTTTCTCTAATGGAACAGAAAAGATCATTTTTCTGTGCAAATGTTTTGACACAGATTGTGCTCTAGTCAAAACTATAACCATTTGCACATTGTATTTGTATCAAGGCAGAAATGCAGAGCAGTACATTGAACCACATCCATAATCAGCAAGCTTTCAACCCTACATTTTTTCTATTTGCAACAAAAAATCAAGCAATAAATGTCACAAAACTGCATCAGTTCAGATGTTCTTTTTGGGCTTCTAGTTAGAATAATGGTTCCACCCCTCCATCTTGAAAAGAGAAAAGAAAAGACACACAAGAAAGACACCTTGAAGGGTGTTAAACCTAGGACTACAAAACTGAGATGCATCATTGACTAACCAAAGAGATTACTAATACATGAAGTAAGCTTATTTTTAGTCCAAAAGTTTCTTAGAGGTATAAGAAGTGTTTTTTTCTTTCAAGAAAAAGGGATGTGAAGGGAAAACTGTCAAAATTGGATGCTGAAAACAGTCAGTGACTTCCTAGTTATCTCTGACAAGCACAAACACAAAGGATTAACCTGTCTGCTGAGGGCTCCAGGCACACACTACAGTGGCACCTGCTTCATTGGTTTTCTAGTTAAAAAGGGCTGGGAACAGCATGGAAGAAATCAGCCTGTCTGTGCAAGGGAGATGAGTGTAATAGGAATATTTGAAAAAGTAACTCAGAAAGAAAGAAAAGGTCATTCATGACAGAAGAGCACTGGCCTTAATCTACAGAGGTAGAATATTTGCTTTCTGATTCTATTCTTAGAATTTTTTGCAAAGAACTATTGTAATAAAACATCAATATATGGCAAACTCTATAAAGAAAACTGAAGTGGAAAGCATGTCCTTACCTTAAAGGCAAGAAATGAGGCAGGAAATCAAACCAATGGCGTGTTCAGCTGAATGGCTCTAGTTTCTATCAATGAGGGTTGTTAGAGTACTTTTCCCTGTAAAAGAAATTGCTGAAAAGATTAGTGTCTGTGTTGTCACAGCAGTGCACAATTGATGGAGACAGGCACCAATGGCAGACTGATGACATCAGAGTCCTGTGGGGTGGGGAGAACACAAAACAACTACGTGTGCAATTGTCAGAACCTAAATAATACATTGGAATGTTGCCACTGATACATCAATGGTCACTTGCCACCTATGGGCACAGAACCCCAAGGTTTTTAAGAAGAGGACTCAAAGATATCTTTAAACATTTGAGGTTAAAAATTAAATTAATTTATTAAAACTACCTACCATTTATTTCCTAATTAGCCAATTTAGAGATGGAAATAATGGCTTTTAATAAAAGGCATCCCAGATGAAATTTTGTAACTTACTGAAGGGACTGAATTAGACATGTAATCATTCCATTAAATATAAAATTGGTAACAACACGGTCAGAAGGACACACAGTGCTTTCTGAATTTTATCTCCTGTTAACTCCTCACTTAAAGCAGTCAGAACACAGATGGAAGATGTAAAGCTTCTCTTTCTATATAAAAGCTTCTGTGAACAACAAGTACCATTAATTTTAGAGTCCTGTGAGGTGATTTACCTGTAAATGGCTAAGAACTGCTGCCAAAGGATTTTTAATTAATCCCACTTTCAAAATTTCCCAACACAATGAGACAGAAATCTCTGTGGCTGCAATTTGAGACACTTTTTTTGATGAAAACTGGGGGTGGGAGGCAAGATTTTAAGGTGCTGTGAAAAGCATCTTAAAAACCAAAGAGGGGAAAATTAACAGAAGAAGGAAAAATGTGTCTAGCACATTGAATTATAACACAATGAACGAAAAAAAAAACTTAAAAGAAAGCTGAAGCATGCTGCTGTGTATGACAATTCTAGAGACATTACCAGAAGACACCTCTTAGCTATTTTCAAAGCTGTATCTTCCTGCAACCTCCACAAAAAAATTACTCAACTACAACATCTCCTCAAAAAGAGAGCAGAAAGCCACCAAACCTTCTTTATAATCAAGTACCACATCAGTATGTAACAGCCAAGACCTTTTACTGAAGTTAATAAATTGCATTTAACTGTACATTAACTGGAAAGGGGAGGAGGAAACCTCTTTATACAACACAGCTGCAGCAAGTTCAAAAGGACTGTTGAGGCATCATCATGATCAGATAAATTCAAATGGTTTGGGGAAATCAAAGCTACCCACCCAAGACCACCTGTAAACTGTATTTCCTCTTTGTTCTCCTAAATGGCCTGTAAGGTAGAACCCCACAGTACAGCTGAATTTGGTATGCTGAACAGAGATCACTCCCAGCTGGCATGTGGGATCAGTGAAGGGAGTATAGTGCCAGAAGAGAATTGAGTTCCCATAGGTGCTGAGCAAAGGCAGCCAGGTTTACTGCCAGGATCTGTTACCTGCTGAAATGAAGAAGAAAGGAGTCTAGCAGAAGTAAAATATACTGTGTAAAATTGTTAACTTCTATTCTGCAAGTCAAGTCCCTTAGTGGCAAAATATATGATAAGGAGAAAAGATAATAGACTTATTACACTTTTTACTATGCATCCCACCTCAAACTCGGCCACACTGAGACCCCCAATTTAGGAACACTCCCTCAATACCTCTTTCAAACTACCCCTCAGTTTGACAACTTGAAATTCAAGCTGCAGGCAAGGAAATAGAAATTAAAGAATTTTAAAAAGTCCTAAAAAAGAACAGCACAACACCAGTTTTCTTTTATTATGTTACCTGCTCATACTAATAAAAAAGCCAAAATAAATGGATTTTAAATATTTCTTTTATTGACAGTTTTACAAAATTATCCTTAATAAATAATATTTTGAGCAGCACTTGGGACACTTCTTCCTCTGCTTCTTGGTTTTGTATGACAGGCAAAGATAGGAATTGCATTAAGTTCTTTGCATGTTCAGTGTAGTGCAAGAACCTGTTGCTTATCCTCCAGAATTTCTTCCTCATCATCCATTTGGCTTTCATCCCAGCCCCTTAAAAGAAACACACCACAGTAATTTTCAGCAGTTCAAATTCCTCAACCTGCTCTGCCTTAAGCCTTAGTGACATGTGTTCACATATGTAGAGATAAAAGGCATGAAAACAGCTTTTGCTGTATATTTTGCAAATACACATACCTTACAAGCTACTATATGCATTTTTTAAAGAAATAGGAAGTAAATAATATTATCACTATTGTGACTTAACAGAGAAATCCCACATCCTAGTGCAGGAAATCCAGGAAAGTTGGTCTCATTTATACTACCTGTACTATTTGCAAATATTGTACAGTTTTCTACTGACCTGAAATTCTAATATATGAACACCAACATATAAAAAAAACCCCAACCACTAATCTCTGAATCATCTGTATTCACACAGCAAGAAGTTAACCCCCCAGTGCCTCACTGTCCCTTGCTAGTTAGGAGATGGTAGTAAGAAAGCAGTGACAGAATTGAGGGGAATTTCCTTGTTTCCAGTCACCTCCTTAGATCACAGAATGGTTTGGATTATATATCCAAGGCTACATAACAAATATATCCAAGACCATGGTGAGTTAAATGTTACTGGATCACCTGCTCACAACTGCTCTTTTCAACACCTTAGAGTATGTGTAACAGAATATTTGTAACATGAATTAAAAAAATCTCAGAGCTGTGTATTAACAAATTCTAATGCATTAAAAAAAAAACAAAAAACAGAGCTGTGTATTAACAAATTCTAATGCATTTTAAAAAAAAAAACCAACAAAAAAACCCCACATAATCCCAAAAATTAAGTTTGGAGTCTCAACAACAAAAATATATCACTTAATTCCTAATCTCAGCTGCCCAAGAGTCCTGGCTTAGAACACCAAGATACAAAATAGGTCATGCTGACCTTTGTCATCAGCATGTAAAGTACAATCAGAAAGTCAAAACTGTTTTCATTGCAGTTCTGGCAAGATGTCTGACATATTGAGCTTTTTATAATATCATAAAAACTTACTCAGCAAATTTAACATACTTAAGAGTATCAGCTCTGCTGTGGCCTTTTAGCTCCAGATTTTTATGGAAATCTGTAGTATGTCTACATATCTTCTCTGAATGTCTGCTGGAGGAATTTACATCTTCAGTAGTTAAGCTGTAATAATTTTCAGGACCTGAAATATTTTAGGTGATTTCAGGAACAAATAGAAGCCAAAAAATGCAGAATCTGCACTGTCAATTTTTTAAAACTTCACAGCATGAACAAAAACTTGCCATTAAATCACAAATCACATCAAATCTCATCAAATCACATTGAGCTTCTAACACACCCGATGTGTTCAAAAATCCAAGGAAAGGACACCTATTTAAAATAAATGTATGGTCCAAACAAAATGCAAAGGATAAAAAGGAAGCTGCATGAAAGAGTTGGCTTCTACTAAATTAACAGTAGGTTAAAGTATGACCAAATGGAAAGAAATCACTGCTTAACCACAAGAGTCTTCCATCATGAAATGGTTTAGTACATCTTTGCATTAAAATCAATTAGATCTGAGAAGGCAAATGAAACAGCTACTTGTTTTCCTTTTGTTACTTCTAAGCATGAGGGGGATCAAAAACAAGTATTGCCACTTACCTGTACAACTTTGTAATTCCTTTTCCAGAGCAAGTAAGGCTTCTTGGTCAGCAATACATTCCCAAAGACGCACACCTTGTTTAGTTCTATCAAGGCATTTGTGTCTTGGTACCTCAGCATCAACTTCACATACATGCACAGATGAGCTCTTTGGTCTTGCCTGTATGTTTGTTGGACAATTTCCAGTCTGTTTACAATTTAGTGCGTCTGTTGACCAAGGTCTTCTAGAATTATTCCCTGAAATAACAGAAAAGGTGACAACTTCCAATAATTCACGATTAAAGAGAATTTTCTCTCAGCTCATGATTGACAACAATTGTGGTTAAAACTATGAGTAAATCTGAACAGATTATTCATTGTGTTTGAGATTGTGAATGAATACATTTTAATTAAAGTTTACAATTCTATCAGGAATTAGCATCTCCTACTTCAGAGGGATATTTCAGGAGAAAAAAAAATACTTTATTAAAGTATGGAACAAATTTGGGGGAAAACAGAGACCAAAAATGCTTGTAGAAACCTTAAATTTTTAGTTCTGTCATTTTATTTTAATTGAGGACAACATGAATATAACGTAGACAATTTCACACATTTTTCTGGAATTCAAAACTGACAGTTTCAATTTCCATTTGTAGCATTTTTAAAACTAAAACACCAAACTGTTTGCCTACCATGATAAAAATAATGTAAGCCACATGTCTTGGGGTTGAGACAGCTGAAATGGAGGAATGTAACTAAGTGCAGATGCAGTTATGAATCACTTGCTTCCTTGTTTCTTCATGTAGTAAGACTTTCTTTCAGTAGGATGAAGAAATATTTTATTAGCTTAAAACCATATGGTACTAGATGCTGCAAAACACACAGCAATACATATTCTTTTTCTGGACAGTTTAAATATTCAAGCTAAGAGGGGAGTAATGGGGTGTAGGCAGGAGTAGAAACTAAGCACAATAGAAAGAACTATTAGTGACAGGTGGAAAGTGGTAATTTTAACTCAAAACGTGATTCTTATGAAAACAATGCCATTATACCCAAAATACATGGATGAATATAAGAATTACCTACATTCAACAGAATCATCACACACAGCACTTCTACTTATTATGTATGAAAAACTAACCTGTTTAAGTAGGACCTCAAAGCTGTTGCTGTCCTTACCTGGGCATGACCTCTGTGCCAGCATCGGGGCAGAAATTCTATTTTGAATCTCCAAACCACTTGAAGGTCTCATCAACTGACCTTCCAAGACACCTTGAACTACAGAATCATCAGCATTTTCACTTAAGCTCCTTTCAGTAACCCACCTTCCATTTCCTGAAATTAAAAAGTATTAGAGGAAGTGATTTGCAGGTTTTGTGCTAATATACATGTACACATTTAATGTGTGTGATTTGAAGAAGACATTCAACAAATTTTTTTACACATAATGTAAAAAAAGGAAATAAAATCATATATAACACACAAGCTTAAATTCAAGTGATATCCTTGATCAAATTAATATTCATGTTCACCAATATTTTTGCATGTTGATTCATACACAGAATTAAAAGCATGTTTTGGTAATGAATATTATGCACAAAGAAAAAGAAGAAATTCCTACTGGAACAAAATTCTCAGAGCACATACAGCAACATAGAAACATATGCCACTATATTAATGTTAATAATCTCAAGGTACTACCTTTATTTTGCCCTTCCACAGCACCAATTGTGTGTGTTGGCACAGATTCAAGTTGCATGCAGAAAGATGGCTTACAACAAACAGTGATAAATATGTATATTGTTTGAGGATTTTATTGGCACATTATTACCTGGAAATGGTATATCACTGTCCACAGGGGTAGAGTCAGCACAGAGTAAAGAACGTGCTTCAGGCATTAGTTGTTTAGGGCTTGCACCTCCAACAAAGAAACCTTCCAGCCCCCAGTACTGTGTGGAAGCAGATTTCTGTCTTTTGGCTACATCCTGTAACTTGGATAAAACACAGAGATATGAAAATCAGGGAAACAGGAAATGTCACAAGTTGCTCTAGGAAGTTTATAGTAATAAAATGCTTATTTCATAAAACTTATTATTTGGATAGCCTGGTGCAAGAGGTATTCTTAAGGATGATGGGTTTGCATGATACAGGCTTTAATAGCCTATAAACTTCTAATGCTAATATTGAGAGTGAGTCTGTTCTTCCACTTGCACAGGAACAGCAGTTTTTCTTTCTTTGTTTTCCCTTATCTTGTTATACATCAATTAAAGGAAGAACTGCTTAATAATGACTCCAAATCTAATGTTCCAAACCCCTCCATGATTTTTTGTATTAAATTTTAATTTCAGCAAAAGAAATTTAAATAGTTGAGGTTAGAGAAGACTACCTACAATTTTGGCATTCCATCAAAAGGTGAAGTGACCTTGATACTAACATGAGCAGAGCTTCCTTCTCCCCACTACACCTTTTTTATTGTCTTGTTTGCTCTTTCTTTTGCCTTTTTTGAACATCAACAGAAGACTGACAACACAAAGGGAAAAGCACAGAGGCCTTTATCCCCCATATAAAAAATATAGTAGGCAGTGACAATCCTCCAATTAAAACTATAATCTTGATTGCTTTGGGGAAGGGATCCTGGAGGAGAATGGGGAAAAGCAGTAGAGTATTTCATGGTAACCATACAACTGTCACTCTCAACTGATTCAGGAACATTGTTGCCTCATGCTAAACTGGGAAAGTAGATTAAGCAAGAGATTATCTATTTAGCAATCAAAGATTTAGTATTTTACCACTGAATGCTTTGTAATTACAGGCAAAACCAAACTCTGGTTGTTGCAGACACTGTCCAGCTCTTGTGAATCTTTATGGATTTTCTGCAGTTGTGTCTCAAGGAGGAATTTATTGCTCATTAGCTCAGAAGGGTTAGAGATCTTCTCAGGTAGTTCTCTCACAGTCTGTAGCTCATCACTCTCCTTTTGCACAGCATTTCTTTCAAGATGACTGCAGACAACCACTTTTTCTACAAGAGTAAAACAAAGTCATGGAAGTGGGAATTACTTTTCTTTAATGGAAATGAATATGAATATGAAACCTGCAAGTCTACTATATTTTCTTTGTGAACTTAAACCATGAAATCTCCATTGCAGTTACCCCTAAACCATAAAATTACAAGCAAGAACTGTTAACTTTCATGAGCTTCCTGCCCTGCCAGATTTTACTGAGATGCCACTATACAGGGTCTGGACTAACCAGGGAGTAGAAGCAATTCTGTATCTGCTGGATGTGTTCCTGTACAATATTGTGAAAACATTAGACCTTGATAATAATCCTAACACGTTTCCTACTACTACTTCATGCTAATGTAATTTTTTTGTACATTTACAATGCTATAATCTAACCAGAGCCAGCCTAAGAACTGCCACAGCAGCAATTCCATTACCTTTCTTTAAAAAGTAGTATAATGGTTTGAAATATGTACTATCAGGCTGTGAATGATTCTGCAAGCTGGTTTCCTTTGTTTATATAAGACATAGCCATTTTATTTTTTTATTCTGTGCCCAAAGAAGCACATAAATCACATCTCATTAGTCAGCTCTTGTTTGCTTTTTCACATTTTAACTTTAATGAGCTGTTTCTTGAACTAAGCACAAAGAGAAGAAGTGATGGTCCCAAAGTGCTGAAGTAATTGTTCAGTACTTGCAAGAATAAGAAATCAAGTACCTTTACATTCCAACTGATTTCCTAATATTCAAAAAGTGACAACATACTTTATGTAGTTCTAGGGCACAGAGCAAAATCTTTGGGACCCCTTGGAAGTGCTATAAAATAAATTTGCCAAACTTTCATGGTGATTTCACTGACATGCAATGGGGACTGGAATACTTATACACAAATTATGAACTTTCATTCAGAACAGGTAAGTATTCAAACAGTTTCTCAACCTATCTATTCAAAAGCATTTTTTTACATAAAAAGAACACACACCATACATTAAATCTAATGCACTAAAGACAAACAGAGATATTTGTACAATGGGTTTGTATTCAGTACAACTCATATTGGGGCAGTCTCTCCCTCAAATATGAGCTCACAGCTGTGAGATTGCTGTCACAGCTGACACTTAGTATTTCAAAATAACTTGCACAGTCCATGAAATTATGGTCAGAGCACCTGCATAGCTCAGGGAATGGTACAAAATTTAACAATCTTCAATTTTACTTTTTTTTGACAACCACCACAGTTGACTACCACATCCCATAAGAATGATAAAACTGTATACACTTATGTAGATTGTAAAAATAACTTGTAAAAATTTACCTTGAGAAATTTCTTCAGAAGAAATGGGATTTCTGTCAAGAGAAAAAGGTAAAAATAATGAATGTTGGATGTGGAAGTTAAATGATAAAATAACTCTCATTATGCTCACAGTTTGTCTTGGCAAAAGTTCTGGTGTTGTTCTGATCTGCAGCTGCTGAACTACTTTGAAATGGAGCAAAGAGGAGAAAGACCAGAAGAATAAAATATAACAAAACAGATGACATCTAATCAGATATAAATTTTGGGACACTAGAAAAACTGCACATATATCATTGATTATGAGGACTCAGTTTTGCCTTCAACTACAAGATTAGTTGAGTGAGGGGCAACTGGGCAACACTGCCCCATTACAGATTTGCCTGTATGTTAGTCCCTGCTCCTTCTCAGATAAGAGAATACAAAACAGAAATTCTATCTGTAATTCAGAACATACACAAACAAAGAAATCATGGTGAAACATTCGAGTGATTAAGCAAAACAAACTAAAAACATTTTAAAGTGATGTCTCCCTAGTTACAGGCAATTAATACACGTTGGTGGCTCACTGACAAAGTAGAAGACACAAACTAAGTATTCACTAAGGGTAAAAGTGTTTTATGCCCATTAACTTCTAGACAGTTCTGAGAGTGCCTTACGAATTAATCCTTAAATCCTCAGGTCATTCAAATGAAGACTTTCAAGCAGAAAACAAGCAATCACAGCCAGGATCTTGGAAGAAATGCAAAGGAAGGGAAAGTAGTAACTGTCACATGACAGTGGCACAGTCTGTATCTTGCACCAAAGATGAGAACATGTGTCACCTCACCATGCCTTAAAAGAATTTACAGTCAAGGATTCTCTGCAAATAAAAGTACCTGCTCTTTACAAATATAACTGAGTTAAATGATATGATTATTCCCTTTTCTCTTCCAAATACCCTCTGCATTTCTGGTACCTTTCAAACTGCTCCGGTGGTTCATTTTTTCCTTCCTTATTCATTCCCATATTCATTTCCTTCCCATTCATTTCAGCTTCAATCACCAAAAAGTTAGATGATTCTTCCAAGTCCTTGTCATAATACTAATTAAAAACCAAAACATAAAACTCCATATTCAACAATAGATTAAAACTCTACATCAAGTAATTTAAACCCTGTTGATTTTATTTTTTTGTATCATTTCTGTACAGTAAAGGTCCCTGGAAACAGCAGGAAAAAATTAAACAGAAACTTCTGAAAGCTACATTTTCCACATTTGTATGGTAAAAAAAATGCACCACTTTCTAATTAGAGATTATTTAGCTGCTATTTAACAGAACAATATTTGAACAAACCACTTTGGATCACAGTGAAGTCTCTTGAAGTCCTTCATTATGTACTTACATCATCAAGGAACTCAATTTTCAAAGAAGACTCTGCTCTTTCAGAAACAGTGTCGGGTACTTCCTCTCTAAAAACAGAAGTCCAGTATCTCCTCACCTCTTCAGCTGTGAAATACAGTAAATTTGCTGCATTTCATTTTTTCCTGAATTGTTCAAGATTCACTTATATAAATGCAAACTTTTTCTTTATAATGAAGTACCATATATTTCTCCTTTCATTATTGTTACTTTCATTAAGCAGAAACTGCTTAACTACATAACTGTTCAACAATCATAGAAAACAATAACCTTAAGTATTTAATAGTCAGATTCAATGAATAGAAATCTGTTAAACCTGTTAACTCATCGATGTCATCATCTCCTTCTTCCCCACTTTCAATCACAGCCTGATGTACACTCAGTGTTTCCACAGGCCTTAAATCTTTAACACAACTACCCGAAGCTTCATCAATAGCAGCTCTAGAAAAGGAAAAGAAACCTATCTTAACAAGTCATCATTGTTTTAATATATAATAACACAGTCACTTAAAAGAAAACCAGAAGATCACACTACTTCATGCAGCAGTAGTAACCGCTGCTGAAATGAAGCAGCTCTGCCTAATTTCATTGAGATGACCTCGCACCTCAGGGACTAACTAAACAACTCTGTAATGCTTATAGACATATCATATGGCCTTTTCTCAATAAAACTCTGTCCCAAAATCAAGCACCAAGTATCATTACCAGTCCTCAAATTTTATAATAAACTGCTAGCATAGAGAATCCCCCCAAATACTACCTCGGCAGTAATTCCAAAATACTAAGTCATCATGTCTGGTTATCATAGTTATTTCCTTAAAATAATGCACTGTGTCTACAGACACCTTAACTCTTGACAATATATCTAGGATTTTTAAAGTTACAATGTTGTGGGTTTTTTTTAATGTTACTAAGTATTTCTGACTTCTTTCATTAGTACCAGCAAATTCTACAATACCTTCTGTATTTCTTAAGCAAGAGCTTCTCCATGTAGCTCAGGCCACCTTTCTTGAACTCAATTTGGACAGGTTCCTTCAGAACAATAAGATTGGTCTGTACCTCACAAATGCCCACAGATTCTGTTAGAATTATTTAAAAAACAAAACAAAACCAAAAAACACCAGCTATTCAGATTTACAAACTTGCTGTTCAACTACATTATTTTTAGATTAATGCCATATTAGTAGGCCATGCCTAGCTAAGTCTTTGCACAATTTCAAAATGTAAATGGCCAGCAGTACTATATTTCTACAACCCAGTCAGTAGTAAGAGTAGTCAGGAAAAACTAATTTATTACAGCTTCTCACATAAAGGAAGATCACCACATTTCGGGGGGGGGACAGGACTCTACAGAGCCCATGACTCTACAGATAAAAATCCCACCACATAAAAACAAATCACTATATTATTTTTTACACAAAAATACAGAGAATGAACCTCATCCATGGACTAAAGAGACTAGCCTGCATAAATCAAATCACACCAGAGGTTTTTTTCATACTTCATACTGGATACTTCAACCAATTGCATCTTTTCTCTGGGACAAAGAAGGTTGTTGGTCATTTATAAACAAACAGAGAGAACATTCACCTTCAGTAATCAAAAATCTGCTACATCACAAAAGTGATTCTTTTTTTTTATTATGCAATTAAAACAGGAAAAAAAACCCAACATACCTGGTAAGACATTACTGGGATGTAGCTGTTCTCTGTGGTCACCATTACCTTTTCTCCATTGAAGCAAAGCTTCCTGAAAAAACTGTGCAGATTCCTCCTCGTTAAACGTACCATTTAGTAATAATCCTTTGTCCTGATTTTCAAGGTCTGTACAGGTTGATTCTGAGGGCAGTTCCTAAATCAGTTCCACAACATAATTAATACAGCACTTCTGATGATAATCCTCTCTGCAGTTACATGCAAGAGCAACAATTTGAGTGTCAGCTATGGAAATGTAGCACTCTGTTTTCTGGGTTTAGCCCAAATACTCTGGTAATCAAGGTCACTCAATTTTTATTAGGTCTTGCTGACAACTAAATTGCAATATTATATCAAAAACAGAATAAGAAAAGCAAAAATTGTAATATGCACACAAAAAAACCACCACTGAACTTAGATTCTACAATAAAGTGCAGCAGCCCTGGATAGCCCACATCCGACATACAGGATGGATTTTATGTCTCCAGACATGGAGAAGGGTCAGTGGGCTATGCCAGGCTGACAGCCTGAGCCCTCACTTGGCACACAGTGGAAAAATTTAAGACCAATCTACTTAAGAGGTCATAAAAAATAAAGAGACATTTATTTTTCCTTGAACTGTACACTACCTCAGCACTGTCTACTGACAGTAGGCGAGATGAAAACTTGTCTGTTGTGACCTGATGTTTGCTATTTACTTTCTTCTGCTCATGACTGACTTTCAATTTGTTCAGATTTACTTCCTTGATGAAGTGATCAACAGCTTCCAACCTTGCAACATGTGTATCAGCTTCTGTCTGTTAACAAAACATTGCGAAACCTTTTTTAAAAACATAGTCAAACATTCCACCCAACACCGTATTAAGAGCAGGTTGGCAACTAGATATTGAAGAGAGATGGTTACTTGAACACATAATAATTTCAATAACCAATGGTGTGCAAATGTGTGAGCAAAAATTCAGTAATCAAAATATTGCATTAGGTACTACACAGGGCAGACTAAGTGAGGCATTTTATGAAGTACATATCCAAACAAATTAATGAGCTATGCACTCTATTAATGAAGTTCTGCTTACTAAACCTTTCCAGTAGACAGAAGCATATCTATAGAGGTCAACAAGAGGAAAACATTCACTTAAGGATCTAACTGAAATATCTGTATACACACAAAAAATAGTCTATGAAATTTCAAACTATAAAGGACTAGATGAGTTTGACGGAAAATAACAACAGAGGAGAACAACAGTTTTGCTCACACTGGGACTTTACTGATTTGCAACCTTCATTCAAAGGAAGAAAATCACTGCAAAAATGTAATCTGAAAGTTTGGGTTGTCAACTCTCGAATGATTATTAAGCAAAGCAAAAAAATATTTTACATTCATCCTTTTGGTAGGTCCTCTCCCTGTCCACAGAGACCATCCTTTGTCTATAAAATCCTCAAGTAAGGAGCACACCCTTATCCCCAAAACACAAGAGCAGTAAAGATACAGGCAGGAAAAGCCATCAGCTATGTCAAGTAGCAAAACTAGAATCTCCTCACACCACATCTCCTCCTTTCTGTCTACTCCACACTATAATCAACCCAGTGATCTTGCAGTTGCTTTGTCCAATAAATAGTACTTGCCACATGCCAGGAATTACGTGTGGAAAACAACTGCTTTGAACAGCCCTTACTTCTTTTCCTCTGATTCTTACACTGCATTGATGAATTCACAGGATTAATAAGGTTCAAAGTTTATGGTATAAATATACTTGCTTTGTCTTCTTCATCCATCCTAATAGCCTATAATCACTTATAATAGCAAGTCTATTTTTCCCAGCAGCAACATGTAACTAACACACGTGGGGACCACAGAATCACATACTCTGCCATTTCTGTTTCCTTTGGCACACACATTGAAAAGCACATAGCTAAAGACTGTGTTGATTTCTTCATCACCACATGAAGAAAACAATCTTAACAATAAAGTAGAAATGACATTTCTTTCAAGATGATCATTTTATTGATGTAGCTTGATACATGTACTTTCTTTGAGCAAGCACAGTTGCGTTATTCATGGTTCTTTTTGGTAGAATGTATTGTAACAGATCAATATCTGAAAGGCTCACCCTGCTGTGTTATTTGTATAAATAACATCAACATCTTCTCTCAGATTTTGCTCAATTGCCTCCAAGTACTTACATAAGAATTGCAAAACTGATTCTAGAGAATACCTGCAAAGCTTATTTGTTTTGACCTCATGTTAGGCTTCCAGCAGCTCAACTCAAATACTAATTTTCTCCTACTTTGATGTCTAACCAACATAGACATCCCTCTCTGCACCCTTTTGTTAGCTCCCTTTATTAACAGAGGCAGTTTCTAATTAGCTTCAGAGCAGGACTGGAGAGAGAATATAGAAGAGGACAAGTAAAAGGGGATGAGGGCATCAAGACAGCTTAAGATGGAATTCTCCTGATGCAGACAGAATGATCATAGAACTCCATGATTCTCAGTTTAAATCCTTGTATTCTTCCAATTAACTGCTCCATGGCCTTAATCCCCACAATAAACTTCCAACATCTCAATCCAGTTTGTTTACCACCAAAACCGAGGTAACTGGCTTATACCTTAAACAAACAAACCCTACCTAAAATAAAAAGCACTACAAATGGCAAGATTTATCATTTTTTGTCTCAATATTGCAACCCCCCAGTTCTCAGTTATAGGTCTAAAAGATCTGCAACAGTCTAATACAAAATAATCCTAAACACTCTGCATTTAGTGTGGTGAAATATTTTTATATCCATGTAAAACAGCTCATGGAAAATCTTTTTTATCCACTGCATAACTCAGGATAACACATCATCCCAAAAAGATGATTTATTACTGTTTTTTCATCACTCCTTTTGTAACTAGGAAAACATAATGAAATATCCATGGACATCACTGAAAAGTAAAATTTCCCTTCAGAAAGAACCTCATATAGTAGAACTGAAAGTGTTAAATCAATTTACACTTAATCAAGATCCTATCTTTATTTTTCTATCCTTACATTAGCTTACAGCCTCACAATAAATTTGATCCTTTGTCATCATAACAATGATATATGAATCCAAACACTTTTTCATAAAAAGGTCCTGACATGATTTCTTGTTGATTCATTTAACTCTAGCTATAAATCAGTTATTAACACAGGAATGAAAGAAACTGAAAACAAGCATAATAACATATATTTGGAGAGGTACTACAAGGATAAAATCAAGGTGTTTCTCAAAATGAAATCTGGAATATCCTTAGAAGAAGAAAAGCAGTGGTTTTCTCTGAAACTTAAAATCCAAAATGCATGTACAGTTTGGTCCAAAAAGAGAGTTGTTACAGCCCATTTATGAAATGCAAAAACAATGCATAAGAAGCTGAAGTTTGTTACAATTAAGTGTTGCACAATCGTTCTAGCAGAAATCTTTACTACCCTAATTATAATATTGTTCTTGTTTCATAACACACGCAACATAAAGCTGTATGTTAGAAACTAAGTATTACTGAGGTGAATAATAACAAGTCTCCACTGTGCTATATTACATTTTATTTTCATCAGTTTATTCCTTGGGAAGTGGAATCCAAGTATGAAAGAACCGGGAATGCCAAAAGTGGCGTCTGACAGAACAGCCACAAGTAGGAATTCAGAGTTCCAAGCTTCATTACATTTAAATTACAAACAACACAGACTTTTAAATACAGTCCCAACAGTATATAATTGCCTTTGATGAGCAAACACACACCTTGGCCATTTTTAGTACTGAGGTGGGTGTTGTTTTTTTTCTAAAATGCCTGACATCCAACAAGCTGAAAAAGTCTCAAACAATTCACTAGTAACAATCATTTCCAAGAGCCTGTGGGAAAAGCCCCTGATCCAGCCACCTGTGCCTTACCTACCACCGGGGGAGTTTAGCTCAGGATTCCACGAGGTGTGTGGAACCAAAATCCGTCCGGGCAAGGATATGATGCTTTTTTATTCAAGATGTACTGAATAAAACAGCTATGCTATTTGCTTCTAGGAAAAGCTTGTTTTTAAACTGAAAAGCTTCCTACCGAGCAAGACAGGCAGATGTGCTGGTGTGGAACTAATCCCTGAGCAGTGCGAAAACATGGGTCTGTGTCACCCACTCTGGGATGGAGAATGACGTATTCGGAAGCCCAGCTGCACCTCAGTTGAAGGGTGGGGGTTAAGGAAAAGGCACAGGGCAGTTCTTACTAAAAGTAAGGGGTTTCACCTGCTACTTGTAACGTTTGAGGCGGCAGAGCGGCTGGGAAGGGACAAGAGGCGGCTGCGAGGGGCTCCTGTGGGGGCGCAGCGCCCCCTGGTGGCGCAGCTTGATGACATCCCAGTGGCTTTGGTACCAGGCAACCTTAACAGAAATTTGAATTCCACAGGTATTTTTTTCCTAAGGAAAACCATTTACAAGACACCCAGACATGAAATATCTGCTCCTTTTTGAGTGTCAGCGCTTCCAGCTGCTTTAATTTGCCATAAAAGCAACACAAATATATCATGCCATTTATTATGGAGCTGGGGGGGCGGGGAGGATGGAAATCTTTTAAGGAGAGGTGCTAGTTTTATTAAGAATAACATTCTTATTCAACAATGG
Organism: Chaetura pelagica; assembly: GCF_000747805.2. Lineage (NCBI taxonomy): Eukaryota > Metazoa > Chordata > Aves > Apodiformes > Apodidae > Chaetura > Chaetura pelagica. The sequence goes on along the minus strand of NW_009952151.1, from coordinate 1,662,172 downwards.
AACTACTCTCTTTGCACAAGCTACTTTGAAATTCGGTTAGTATGGGGGCTCTAGCATATTTTGGAGGTCAGGTTTCTATTTATACTTGCTAAACGGTAAAATTTCTCCATTACATATAAATCACCTCATGCTTGATAATATCCATTCCCACTGTAACACAGTCAGCAAGTGCCAGCTCAGAATGTACTCAGAATTAAGAATGTGCCCTGGTGCTTATCAAAGTATTTAAAATTACAAAATATTCATGGACCACTCCATTTTGCCCTGTTTGCCTGCAACCATACATCTTACTTTAATCATATGGTAGTGTTCTTTAAGTAGATCTGTCTTCTTCAGTTCTGTTCACATGCTGTGCAAATTAATAAAAATACAGCCTAAAGATACTCCCTGTTAAAGAACTGATAATAGTTCTGATAACAGAATCATTTGATCTGTTCCCTTGCCACTCAGAGGGAGATCAGCACATAAAACCTCCCTTTACCTAGCGAGCACTAAGTAGTTACCACAGTGAGAAATCCTTGAATTACAGTGAATATCACCAACAGAGTTTGGAAAACGGGTGAAACAAACATACTATTTTAATTTCAATTGCAGTAAGATAAGACATTTAAAGAAATAGGATCAAATTAAGCTCAGATATGTAATTTTTTTCTTCAAGTTGCTGCACATCCAATAGTCAATATGGCACCTCAAGCTGACCATCTTAGAGAAGTCTTATTCTTCCCAGCAGAACAAACTGCAAAAATAAGGTATTAAATCTTTTCCAATTCACCAGAAAAGCTAAGGATGAACGTTCCAAAGAGCTGCTTCACTTCATACTTTCCCAAGTAGCAATACTGCCATCAAAATTACTCCTTTTCACAGAAGGAATGGAGGCATCTAGCACAACAACATCCAGAGACAGCCACAGCACACCTGCACTGCACAGAGCAGCTACTGCACAGAAACCTAATGTGGTATTCAGACCTGCACATCTTTCTAGGCATGTATTTTCATATATAGGTCCTTTCATGAAGGAGCCTGGAAATGAATTCCAGGTCAGACTGCTTGTCTCTGCAGACCACACAGCTTGCAGCCTGGACAAACCTGAGGTAACTCATTTTACAACATACTGGACTCTATAGTGTACATACATCTAGATACTGCTACAAAGCTCCTAGATATGCATATTATATTCTGTTGCTACCAAGTACCTTTTAAGATATTGACTTACCAGCAGTGCACTCTTAATTTCACACACTCCACATGCCATCTCCTTCACTTTAGATTTTTCATGAGCTACAGCCTTTGCCATTTCATGCTTAAATGGTTTTTTCACTGGCTCTGGAAAAAAACAAAACAAACTTAAATGCAGTACTCCAGTCCCTGATTTCTTTATTGCTTAATTGCAGCAACCTTCAAGAGCCAGATATTCTACCAGAATTTCTGAGGTTTTAGTTTAACAAATATGTCTTTACCTTGAACATGTTCTTTGAGTATTTGTAGCCTCACTTTTCCTGAAGAAACCTACATGGAAGAATATTTACATTTAGAAACACTAAGGTACTGGAGTATGAATATTACATTAAATTTAATAGAAGCACAACTTTTCTAGAATTAAAATGTCACTGTTTCTTGGAGAATAGCTAAGCATGTATTTGAAGAGAAAATATCTATTATTCACGATAGCTGTTAAGTCTGTGACCAGTTTCCCTTTCCACTTGTGCAATGACACTGTCCTTGTTTGCCCCGCCAGGTACGCAGCACATGTTTTAGACCTGCAGAACTTTGATAACTATAGTGACTTCAAACGTCAACAAGTGAAATCTACTGCATATATAATCTGCACATACATCTAACTACAGTTGGGGGGGGGGGCCAGTACTTTGTTTTACTTCTGCTTCTCCTCCTCCTCATTACCCTTCCATGATCTAGCACCTCAGTAACTAATCATTTTCACTTATTTGTACCTTAGTTTTTC
>NW_009952151.1:1652222-1659829 GCF_000747805.2 Chaetura pelagica | reverse complement strand
CTCTTTCCCACACACATTCTCTTGGAATTTTTATTTTACCTGTTTGAAAATTGTGCCCCACACCTCTTGTCAAGGGCCACCACAGCTGAAATCTGAAGTATTTGAAGAAGCAGCAGCTACTTGTCTCAGAGAAGGGGAAGGGGAGGGGGAGAGAGGCAAGTAAAATAAAACCTTTTCATGCTCTTCTACTCACTGGCAAGCAGGCAATTTTATGGAAATGGAGTGTGTTGGCTGAGAAGACCTTCCCACCAAACTGCTGCTGCTTCAAAAGACTTCAAATAGCAACTGTGACAGCTTAGTCTGAAGTTGTCTTTGTCTGTTTCTCCAGACTTAGGAGGTTTTATTTCAGCCAGTTTCAAGTGGTGTCTGTTAATTAACAGCTCTCGTTTCAACACAGCAAATGTAGCACGGCTTCCATTAAAAAAAAAAAATCATAAACCCTCTTTTTATGTCCTACTCAGTCCAATTTGCACGTCTCTCCAGACACATTAACACCTGCTAAGAGAATGAGGAACTATCTTTAGGTTCCATTAGTTTGGATTTGAGGATCCTCCACAGATTTTTTCATACAAATTCACAGAACAAGTAAAGACCATAAGCTCTGTTACTGCAATCACTATTTTACCAGCACTCGTGGCTTGCTTCCATGATGTATAAAGTCTCAAGGACAAGAGCCTAAGCTATTAAGATGATTCATTTATTTCACTAGACAATAAAATATTAAAGCTAGATTATTTCAGTTGGAAGTGGTAACACTCCCTACAAGGTCCAGTCTTCACTTCCTTACAAATAGGACTGACTTTTAGCATTCCCATACATCTGCCTTAATATTTTTTGAGAGTTTGAGCAAAATTGCCCTAGTTCTTTCCAAAAGGAAATAAGGGGAAAATAATCCATTGTGTCTTAAAGTGATCACAATTTTTTCAATGCCTTTGCAGGAACACTCTACATGCCTCCTCCTCGGTCTGAGCAAGAATGCCACAAAACAAGTCAATTGATAAATCTAATCCACAATTTAATACACTCCAGCATTCAGTCTCAGTCTGAAAGAATGGACGGACTCTAGGCCTTGTCCGAGACAATGCTTCAAAGATCTGTTTAACTCACACTTGACCAACTACCATCAGTCCTCAGGGGATGAATATAGGACTTCTCCAGCTACTGTGGACAAAGTGGCAAGTTGGGTTCTCAGTCTTCTTCTGTACTTACTGAGAGGAAATAAATCCAAAATCATCATAAGAAAGATTATAGGACATGCAGAAGTGGGGGGGGGGGGGGGGGGCGGGGAACAGAAGAAGCCAGAGTCATGTGGGAGTTCTAGTGTGAATGCAGATGTCATTACACATAATGGAGTTAAAGACAGAACCTTAACTGTAGTATTTTCTCAATGTGGTGTGCCGTTTTTATAGCTTTTATCTATCAAGGTAGAGAACTTGTACTCAAAACTTCACGTGAAGCTTTGTATTTCAGATTCATTGCAGAGATTAGACAAGGCTTAATCAATTTGAAAGGCAGGCTCCCCAATGACTTCCATGCTACCAAATTAGACTCTTACAATATTAAATCTCTAGAAGCAATGATATTTTCCTATTTATTGCAAATTAGAAAAAAGACAAATCATCAAACACAACGTGATGTTCCTTCAGCTCAAAGGAAAGCATAAACTTGGCATGGAAAAAAAAATAATACAAAATGATTTATATTATGCTTAATCTTTTATTTTTACAGTATTTAAAATTCCCATGTTCTTCACCATTATTTTTATTATTCTGATTGTTTACTACCTTGTTATTGTTTTCTTTAAGTTGTAACAAAACTTGGGTTTGCATGGTCATTGGTCCAGACTTCCAGTGATATGCACTTGATTTCCTGTGGGCCAAAAGCAAGGAAGAACTTAAAAATGATATCTGGAAGCAAGAGAAGCATCAAGGTTTCCCTTCAGGTTTTTAAATATGAACAGAGCATCACAAAAATAAAATAATTGCTTCTAGGATGATCAATTCCCCAAAACACAAACACCCCTCTTCTACAGAAATTGGCTTCATGTCTACTTTAATGGTAGAAAAACATCAAGTGTACAAGAAAGTACTTAGTTTTAGACCATCAAATCAGTTGTTTTTAAATGCAAAAAAACCCAAAACCTCAGCAATTCCTAAAATTGGTTTTAGAATAATAAAAATGTAAACAAAGTACATTTAAAGATAAATCTTCTCTGTCCCAATTTACTGTAGGGCATTCACCCAGAACAACTAAAATGCTGCATCTTTTAGTAAGTCAGGAACACATACCTACAATTAAGATTTCAGTGAACAACAGTTTAGGTATTGACTACTATGAAGAACACAGAAGATAGTGGGGAAGAAATTAAGACTAAGGGAGATTAAAGAGCAATTTTCAGCTTCAGCACACTGCAGAATACACTACTGCACGGTATGTGTCAAGTGTTCAAATAGCTGATCTACTTGATTTTACAAAAAAACAAATAGAACAAAACACAACAAAGCACACAAAACAAGAGGTTAGAAAAACATATATGTGGGAAGAGGGATGACCTGTTCACCAGTGGTGCACATGCCAATGATACCTGTCACTTGAACTCAACAACACCACCAGGATTTGCAGGTACAAGACCATGAGAACAGTAATCAAACAATTGCATGAGAACAAAATGATGAAAAAAATGTCAGGCACTATCTGGAAAACATTGCATAAACAGCTCAAGCAAAAGTTTACAGAGCTGCAAACAGCAGCCCCTTAGCATTATCAAGACTAAGGCACTAAATTAATCCAAGGCATTTGTAATTCCAGTGATATAAGATGTCAGGCAGAAGTACAAAGAAATGGAAGCAGATGTTGCAGAGATTTGCTGACATTCAGAATGAGCCAGTAACAGAGCTGAGACTGAAACTGCCACCCTAGCACTTATTTCATTACATTACACTTACTTTCTGAGCCATGTTTTTCATCATACAGAAAATGTTTTTCTGAGAAGCTACAAGATGCAAAACAGGATAAAAGCGATATCAAGAACAGCATCCACTTTAGAAAATTCAGAAATAAGACAATTATTGAAAGAGAAACTACTTTCTGTCTCCTGCTTTAAAAGTAATGTGACACATTCCATCAGACAGGGGAAAAGGGATCTCTGCCACTGAAGGAATATCCCTTCCAGGAAGGATTTGTTAGTTTACTTCTGCAAAAAACAAATTTAAAATTGAATTTTCACATGGGAGTTTAAAATAAGAAAGTGGTAGGTAGCAAGTTTATCCTTGGTAATAAAAGATTGGAGAGGGGAAACTAAACATTATTGTGAATTCCACACTTTGCAAAAGATCTCATCTGGGGAAGAGACAGATGTGGAGGGAAAATCCCATTGGACTCCTCTTCTGAAAGGGAAATTTAACCTACTTTCTCTGCTCTTTTTCTCTGCTCATGTTTAACTGTAGTTGCCGTAATTTCTTCTCCATCTCTTTGGTTTCTCTTTCTAACTGTGCTTTTTCCAATTGCAGTTCTCTGACAGTCCTGGAAAAAATTCAAGTAGTACAATATTCATTAGGAATGACATGAAAGACAGTAAGTTACCTAAAGAAGTTAAAAGCAGCAAGACAAAAAAAAGTTGAAAAATGTGTCATTAAAGGCATGTAACCCTTCTCCCTCCCAGCAGGACTGAAGAGAGTTCTGGAGAACCTAGGGCAGGTCAGGTGCAAACTGCTTGGACCCAAGAATATCTCATTACAGAGAGGCAGGCTGACAGTGACATGGCTACTGCAACATAAGCTTTAGAGTGGCCAACATCAAGCTGATACAATTTTGTCTTTATTTCGAAATGTTTGTTGCTTGATTATATTAAACTATCCACATGAATCCTTTAGTACTGTTTCACAAGGAATCTATGTTAGATATACAGAGTTATAAGACCTAAAACCTACTCAGAAAATAAGCCTAAGAAAAGTAAGGCTTAAAAACAAAAGCATAGGGAAAATACTAGAAAATAAACATCATGATTCTTCCTGTTCTTACACAAATAAGCTCTTCTACATAATGTTGCATTTAAATCTATTAAAAATGGTAAAAAAAACCATCTCCATCACAATCAGATAAAATGCACTCACTTTACTTTAAATCTTGTTGAGGTTCCATTTTTTGAGCCTGGAAGTGTTACAAAATCATTGATGTTCATGATTCCTAGTATAATCTGTTCCAAAAAAGAGAATTTCAATGATCTACAGTTTGCAACCTGTTGAAATAGGAATTAGACTGAAATTAAAACAGTAAAAACTGGTTACAAATCCAAAATTATTAGTGCATAGAAAGAGAAATTAAGCGCAGAACTTGTTTGTATGAAATGCCAATAAAATCCTAGAGCAACTCCTAATTAAATTTAACTGGAAAAAAAAAAACCAAAACCAAAAACCTTTTTATTACATTTATGTTACCAGGAAAAATATTTATTTGTCTCTTTCCTTTGGGCAATTCCCTGAAGTTCAATGAAAGCAGTTTAATATTAAATTAAACAGCTTTCTTGAACAAGACCCATAGGAAGCAGAGAGAAGGAGACAATTGTTATCAATGGCTGTGAAGTCAAAGCATCTCAAATGATTTGGAAATATTAATTTCTTCTGTCATATACAAATAGATACAAAAGAATAAAATACTTTTCCAACAAGGAAGTTCTTACAGCAGAGAGTCCAAACTGAAGCTCAAGATCCATAACTAGTACAGACCAAGCAGGCTGCAGGAAGAAATGTGCCAGCACTTGATTTCAAGAACAGTGTCAAAGCAGAATATTTACTTGGGCTGTTGGGATGCATATGGAATAGAAATAAAACTTGATAGTCTGGGGTCTTGCTGACAGGACATTTGGAAACAGTCCTTCAGCTGCTGGCTATCAGATTCTGGCTGAAAGCAGGACCCAACTGAAATGATGTGGAGAAGCTTAATGTTTGAAATACGTCAAATGAGCTCAAGATCAAGAGCTCAGCTGCCAGTTTGCTCATCAACCTGAAAATGACCATTAAAACACTTAAAATGTGTCCAAATAATACCTCCACCCATGAAGCAAAGTGCAAAATATCTGGTGCCACAGAACCTAAAAGTAAAAACACTTCAGTGCTGACAGAAACATCAAATGTGCGTACAAAACCTGTTTCTTACAACAAGAAAAAAACAAAACAAACACTCCATTCTTGTTTATTATTTCAAAACAATTATTCTTTGATCACATTTTAAAACAAGATTCTAAGTCAATAAAGTTCTTGTATTGGTGGATGTGTGCTAGCAGGACTAGCCAGGCAGAGATCACACTGGTTTTGATGTAGCCCAAAGACCACCCGATAGTAACAGTGGAGGTAAATGACTGAAGCCAGCTGACTGAGTTCAGGAAGGGAAAGCAGTGTACTCATATATATGATTTTTTTTTTTTTTAATAGAGCTTAACATATTCCACTGGATAGTGTGATAGTATCAGAGATAAAGCTATCTACAGAGTTTTGGGAATAAAGTAATACTGGGTGGAAAAAAAACAAACCATCAAGTTCAGATACAGACAGACTAATGTGATCAAAAGCCTGAATTGTTCTGAGAAAATACACTAATTCATTTAATTAGAGCATAATTCTATTTTTCATGACAACTGTTAAACATCGAGACTGTAACATTCAAAGTTAAACATATCCCGTTTGGGGAATATATAAAACATTAGTTCGGAAAGTTTGTAAAACATCCTTCAGTAGCCAAGCTCCTGAGAAACTAACTCCGTACTTGGAAACAAACTTGCCATTTAAATACAAACAAAGAGTTCCCTTTTCCTGTGTGCTTTGTTTACTTAGGAATCCCTTTCTCTTTCAAATACTTAAGACAATTTTCCAGTGAAACAAACACTAAACCCATCAACATAACCAAATCAGGCATTAGTTATCCACATCCTTTCTGCCAGCCCTTCTGCACACACGAGTACTCAAATTGCAGCATTCCAGCAGGTTCCTCCGTGCTGGTAATGGTTGTACAGTGGAACTGAACAGAACAAAACCCGGTGGTTTTGCTATATGAAATTTAAGCCAATTGAAAGTCTGAACACAAAGCCCATATACCCTGTATCTCAGCTGAGCCCAAATATCTTCCTCATTAATTTAAAGACAGCTTTATAATTTAAAGACAGCTTTATAATTTAAAGACAATTGAAGATGGCTGCAGTTTATTTTGAACTACAGGAGTTTAAGTAGAGCAAACTAAATTCCAGCAGCTTTCTCACATCAGTAAACCCATAAAATCCAAAGGGCTTCTACCGTATATGCAACAGCTCACATCCAATTATCACAACCATGAACATGGATTTCATGCTTGACTTCTCCCCACTTACCAATAATTTAAACCAAACTATTTCCTTTTAAGACTCTTAGTCCACCTAAGACTTTGTCCAGAGTTGCTCTCCACCTGTTTGCTGTTAATTGTATCAACTGGGCTTCTGGTCCTTCCAAACAACGCCCTTTAACGTTTCACTAACTGGGGAGGGAGTGGGAGGTGGGGGTGTAAAAGAAAAAAGTTACATTTAAAAAACAACAAAACAACTTCGACTGCCGTGTAAATCTGCTGCTAACAGCCAGTCTAAATGCAGCAATCAGGTATGTTAATGTAATCTTAGTCCCTCGGGACAAACTCACATCCTCCATACATCAACCATTTCAAACATCGCTATTTTGAAACAAATCACCGGTTTCTATGTTTACAACATGCATAAAGTAAGATCCTAAATACCTACTTGAGAGGTCCCTTCCAACCTCTATGATTCAGTGATACTTTTCCTAAATTATTTTCCCATACTTCTCAACTTTGTCACACATTTGCAAGATGTATTGTCTCAATGACTCCGACACCTGTTTCTACCAGTTGTGCATCTTCACTGTTTAGCCAAAACCTGTAACTTCTGCTACATTTTAAGTAACTTTAAACCTGAAAACCACTAGCGGAACGGGTCTGTCTCTCGAAACAGTCTACAAAAAAGTCACATTACCAAGTGTGTTTTATGAGATAAATGCCTTATCACCCACATTATGCAGATACAGCGGCTGCCCTGTGCACTCCTGCAGAAGCATCGCCCACAAGTCAGCAGAGCAAACGAAGAAGCAGGTGGGGATAAAAACAGGTGAACAAACGGAGCAACGTCAGTACTTGCCTTCGGTGCTTCTATCAAGCTCTAGCTTGCTAAGCAAGGCTCACGGATTTCACTTAGTCCAGGCGACAGCTCTAGGAAAACACAGAACAATGCCCAAGAGAGCAGACAAAACAAACAAAAAGGTATTAAAAAAGCCCGCTGTCAAGTCAATGGGTTGTTTGTTTGCTTTTCGTGTCGTTACCGACGGCTGTTTTTTCAAGAAAAGGTGGGAAGGACAAAGGAGAGAAGCCCCTCGGCCTGTCACCTCACCCCAGAGAGCCCAGGGCGGGCAGCAGGGAGGGCAGCGCAGGGCACAGACACAAACCCCAGCTGCCCGGGCCTTCCCAGGCACCATCCGGGGGTCAGGCAGGTGCACCCGCCCCAAGGGCTCCCTGAGCCCTTCGGCACCGGCTTCGCGGCAGCTCCCGTGGCAGGGACGTTACCGCTCGGGCCGGAG
>NW_009952151.1:1577269-1652070 GCF_000747805.2 Chaetura pelagica | reverse complement strand
GCGGGGCCGTGTTGGCCTTCAGGTGAATTCAGAGCCCCGCGCCCGCCCTGCGCGGCCTCTCGCGGGCGCCACACGCGCCGGCAGCGCCGCGGGCACCGCGAGGCGAGGAGCAAGGCCCTCCAGATCATCCTGAGGTACAGAAACACCTTCACAGCACTTCTGTCCCCCGGCTTTTAAGTTTTCGGGATGGACTTTCTTCATACTTTTATTGCGCAGAGGCTTTTGTGAAGTTAAAGTTGCCAAAACAGAACCACCCGGCAGGTGCTGCGGTGCTTGGAGGAGCCGCACCCAGCAGAAGTGACAGGGCCTGCCCTGGAGAGTCTGGCAACAGGGAAAGCGTCTCAAATTGTACCTGGTAAAGTTCTTCCCGTGGTCAAGGACAGTCTTTCCATACCAGCTCAGTTAGAGCTGGCTTGGATCAGCCTTTTCAGCAGATAAACCCAACACGGCTGTGCTCCCCCGGCACCCACACCGTGCAAGTCTTCCCGTCTCCTTCCAAACAACATTCCCAGAGCCACAGTAAGGCATGCCTGTCTTTGCATCTGGGCTCTGCTAGGTGTTCATTCTAACTTATTATTTATTGAGAACCCCCAAAGTCTTCCTGCAGATTCCGTTCCATGCTTTAAGCAGCTGAATCTGACTCAACATAGCTGAGTGCGGTGAGGCTTCAAATAGCTTTTCATGCAAGTTACCCAATTACCCACTGCTAACCCCAGCCTTCGGTTAGTGCTCAGCACCCAGTGAACTACAGGGCTTCCTTGTGACATTTAATCTTTCAGAAAAGCTCTGTCTGTGGCCACTCTAGATAAGTGCAGTTGTAGATCTGTGCTTGGTTATTCCAGAACATGTTTAGGTTACCTGCTAATAACTCCCGTGCCATTCCCTCAAAGGATACCTAGAGTCCATGGCAAGGTGATAATTTTTTAATCAATCATATTTTTTCAGTGTATTTGCTTCAAGTCTAGCCTTTCCAATTTTGGTGGATAGACCATACTTTATAATTGATGCTCCTTTAGGCAAAAAAAAGTCTTTACAGAAAAGCTGGCATGTCAGGAGGCAGCACTCTGTTTATGATCCAATCCAAGCTTTAATAAGTGCAAACTATTATCTGTTTGAAATTTATGCACTCTAAGCTGTATTTCATTTGGAAAATTTGCATTTGTCCCATATGTATTCAAGCTAGGAGGCACAAAATAACTTACACAGTTTCTCTTGACTATATAATCTGTCTGGCAGTAATTTTCCTTCATCATCCTGGTTACACTACAGTTTTCACCCTGACAGGCAATTTGTGTTGAGAGCCTGTGGAAACACATATGGATTTTTTGATCTTAAGAAGGAAAAGTAGTTTGCATAATGTGTATGAATCTAAAAAATATGCCCTGATGCTCACTTCTTTGAAGCAAATTTAGAGTCGCTTTCTGTTTGACCAAAACCGTTTTGGAGAAAAGAGTAGAAATAAATCATTATCTGTTTCGACGAAGTAATTCCAAAGACCCTGCAAACTGGAGCCAACTTAGGGTCCCTTACTTACCTGGCAATAAATAAGCAGAATAAAAAGTGACATCAGGAAATAAGTTTTTTAGATGGTGTTTATACAAACCTCACTTTTAACAAGTACCAGTGGGCTGAAGACAGAGGAGGCTTTAACCTCCTAAACCCAGTGTCTGCATCCTTCTGTCCTGTCTTTGTTGTGATGGAGCAGTGTCTCTACACTGTAACTGTGCCATTAGCAGTAGCCAACGTGTATTCCAGGCCTTATTCAGAGCAGTGTTTTGTAGTATTTAACCGTGTTCTTTCCTGTAGGAAGAGAAAAAAAACAAAACAACCATGAGGCTAGCAGCCACCAAAATACAGTTCTTCATATCACATACTCTATAATAATGCCCTACTGAAAGGCATTGTGCGTGGGGTACTTACCTGTTATCTTTAAAGAATATAAAAGTAATACATTTATTCTAGATAAAATATGTCCCAATCATTGTTACTATATGCAAGACAACTTTTAATTACAATGTTTTCCCTAGAAAAAATGCAAGCCCTTCCTTTTAGTTCATATGTAATTTTCTGCAAAAAAACTGGCATTCAGCTTCCAAAATGTAAATGAATCATACTGACTTTGTGAGCTTTGGATCAGGTACTTTAGCTGGAAGAGTATCAAGAGCCTGTTTTGTATGAGGTTTGGACTATTAGATTTACATACGTGGGAGATGAAGTAATGCAGAATTTGATGCTGGCATTCTATATGTCACCATATTTATGAGTAGATTATTTAAGTTTCAGCCATTTTATCTGTCTTCTATGGTGTTCAATTCTATTTTTTGTTTAATTTACTTAAATCTGATTTTCATAATCAAACATCATTTTGGGTTTTTGCAATTAACATTCACAAATGTAGAGCACACAAAATAAAGGAATGCATGCCTCATTTCTCACACTTTTCTTGAAAGAAAATGTAAAGTTTATAGCGAAAACAAACAACTGAAATTCTACTAAAATCCATCTGGTGGAGTTGTGCTATAAGTAATAAACCTCCTGTGTTTCTTAGGGCTATAACTACCTTTGTTCTCATACTGATTGTGGCAGCAAGGGAAGCCTGAGCTGTTAACTCTGTGAGTTCTGTGGGTTCATCCATAGTGAAATCTTTTAAACTTGTTTTTGAAACTCTCTATTTAAAGCTACAGTTTGAAAGGACACAAGCACAGAGGCAAGACAGACTTCTAGGGTTTTGTACCAACCCATGTTCCTACTTTGATTTGCAATCCCTTAAATTTGGTTAAAGCTGCAGTTTCAAACAAAATAAAAATCAGTTTATTCCTGTTGTGGAATACTTGGAAGCACCTGGATGGGGACTGAGGAACTCTGAAACTCTACCAAGTTTTTTAATGGATTCCCTCTGTAACTTTAGATAAGGTCCATGGGTCAACTGACCCATGGCAGAGATGGAAGATGGAGAGCACTGGGAAAGAAAGGATGTGTTGAATTCAGTACTATGCAGTTCACAAATTGAAGGTCAGTCATTTGGACCTTCCTGGTCAACTCCCTGCATCCCATTCCATGACCACATTTTCATACCGTATGGCTCAGCCCTTGAGATAGATGAAGATTACAATGTGTGTGGCCCTCAGGCTTGATTTGGCCAATTTTCCTTCCATCCAGCCTCCTGCCATTCCCAGAGGAGACGGGTCACTGAGTGCAGCTGCACGTCCGTGTGGAGAGGTGGGCTGGAGAGGAGAGCTGCCAGAGGAGGAGAGGAGGATCCTCTTCAGAAAGTCAACCCAGCTCTGCCTGTGTCTGTGGTGGGCTGTAACACTAGTGTGCCTTCAGCAATGACTGATTAACTAACTGACAGGGAGACACCACCTCCCGAGAAGGTGGGGCCTCAGACCCAAGGTTTCAAGTTTTCTGGGGAGCTATAGTTTCCTTAGTAGTGAAAATTAAGAAGGAACAGAAAATATAACTTTTTTCTTAAGCTCCCTTTGTTCACTTTCCACAAACATTCATGCAGTTCAAATTCCACTTTAATGAGCATTTACCAAAAGGCAGTTTTAAAATCTTATAAATCAGTATTAGCAGGAAATTAATTTTAAATTTGTTCTGGAACAGCTTTGTTCTTGTGACCAGGCAAGAAACAGAAACAACATCCATTTTACTTACCTGAGCACACACTACTAATACACTTTTAATAAAAGCAGAGTATGTTTAGTCTTCAAGGTAGGGAACCATATTAGTTATTAGTTACTAATTATTTGCTCCATCATACGCTGAGAACCTTGTATGCCCTCTTCCACCGTTTTCAGCTGCAGATACATGTGTGGAATGAAACCTACCAATCAAATGGCTGTGAAGCATGTTATACTTTTAGTTACATCAGATCCTACTTAAGATGGTCTGGAGTATTAAAGCTATTTAAATGCAGGCCAACCCCTGAACAGCATAATCCCCTTTGCTTGACAAGAGAGGGCTCATTAAGCCTTCTGGGAAGACAAACCCAAGCAGGGTGCACATTCAAGGAAACCAGTGGTGGAAACACACCAGTTATCCAAGGAGCTTACATGACCCTTGTGGTCATAAAACACTGTGGTTTTTCAGCTTTTCAGTAACAACCCTGAGATCAAAGTCTCCCATAAATGTCTGGCTCAGTGTGAAAATTGTCCTTCACACTTCCCAGAACTCTGGGTTACATTGTCATGTTCAATATTTTTTTTGCATTCTTCGTAAATACAGATTTCCTTGCTCAGCCAGAGCTCCTTGTCTGATTAAAAACCTCGTGCTCATCCTTAGGCTCAGCTAAGCAGATGCAGAAGTTATCTCAAAACTGCACAGAGGGATAAACAACAAAACGTCAGAGCTTACCTGACAAAAAGATATTGTTCACCTTGAGTTGTGGAAAGACTAGGTAATTAATTTGTGCTTACAAATGCCTAGAAGAAAAAATACTGATGGCTTTATTGGGCCCTCTTCACCCAAAATTCAATCTACAGTATAATAATGGAACTAAGTTTTGGGTTTGTTATGAGACAGGTGAGTTTCAGGTTTCATTACCAAGTTTGAGGTAGCTCTGTGATCTGCAGCCTGCACTGAAGGTAAAGCAGGCTGATACCTATAAATAAAAGCATTTTTCAGTAATAAATGGAAGGTATTATCTTCAGTGCTTCCAGAGAATACAGCTGCTGGATAGTGTTTTATTTACTTACTTCTTAAGGATAAAAAAAAAAATGAACTTGTTTTAAGCCATCCAGGTTGAAGACAGGGTTTATCTCCCTGGTTGGAGGAAAATATTAGCACTTCTTAGAGCCTAATCTTAATCATATCCATTTATAAGTAGGGCTTCACATTGTTTAAAATATTTAAACATGATGAAATGGGAAGACTTAAGACAGCTGAAATCTTAAGAGAGAAAAAAACAACCAAAACCAAAACGTGAAGATTTATCTATGCAGATTAAAGTAGCTCTCATGGCAAAGCCTTAAGAAAATAAAATAAAAGATCAGAAGAACAGCAGCCTGTGCTAGTGTCTGTAAAAGGCAAATTGAGTTACAGATGTACTAAAATGGCTTAAGAAATTATAAAGACTTAACCTTTTAATTGCTGTTTCATAACCAAAGACGACACAACCATTTTCCTGTCTAGTAATGTGTCTGGGTGTTTAGACAATCTTTGCTTTCCATATAGAAGAGTGTTAAAGTATTCAGGTGTATTCAAGTATTAAAAATAGAAATGGCGCTTTCCCCCAAAGTGTAGAAAACAGAAAACATAACTTCTTGTTCATATGAGATATTATAGTGGAAGAAGCAAGAGCTTACTCACTGATGATGGGTGAGGCCAGGTGGCAACCACTGCCCTGAGAACATTCCACATTTTAGCCCCTTTAAATTTCCACCTCTGCCCAGGATCATTCTCCCCTTTTGCTCAAAAGCTTCACCATCATAAGTGAAAATGGTCCCTTACTCCCAAAATTCTGAGGAGCTTGGATGTGAAAGGCATTTTATTGAAGGCTTTTCAGTAAAGAATTGGTGTGAATAGCAGGATAGCAAGATAATCACAGCAATACCTGTTGTAGCCATGGGTTTGCTATCATGTTTAGTACCAACAATAGCTTTTTCCAGGTTTTTGCATCATGAGGTGCAGCTGCCAAGCCTGGAAGTCACCATGTCAGTAGTGTATTCAAACAGATAGCATTTTATTTCTGGCTAGACGGGGAATTGGCAGTTGGGTTTTTACGGGAGGTTGGGCTGAATTTTGTTCTCTCTTCCCCGGTTACTGAGCTATGATAACATATTTATAAATGCCCAAGGTTATACAGATGTGAGCATAAACTCACCTTGCATCCATTCCTCTCTTCCTCAGACTCATAGCACTGCTTTTCTTACCTGACATCCCATCTCTCAGTCCTGCTTTTCATACAGCCATTTGTAAGACTGTTGCTGCCTTCCCATAACTTGTCATTCTTGGCTCTTTCAGAGCAGCATTTACTCAAACTGAACAGAGCAATTCTGATGTTTGAAGTGATTAATAACCTTTTCCTCCAGATTTCACAACAACAGCATCTCAGTTTTTCTCCAGCCTGGAATGAGAAAAAACAGGAGTCGGGAGAACGTATGTCTAAGCTTATTTTTGTTTCTTAGAAAGAGTGAAACTAAGAAATTCTCACCTGAACTTAATATATATACATGGTTTGGCAATTTGTTTCTGTAATAGCTTTGCAGAGCTTCTTCAAAGCCTTGCCAAGGTAATCTATGGTATCATCAATATTTTCTTCAGAAATTGGGTATGAGAAATGGTAAATGAGCAGTTTTTATCTGAATAATGATTAGCTTTAACAGCAATATCAAATGATTTCCCATAGCCCTAGCAGAATAGCTCAACTGTTTCACATATAGAAAAAAAAGTAAAGGCTAAGACACAAACAGGAATGTAGATCTGAGTCAAGTTTTACAGCCAGAATGCCAACATATCATCCTTCAAAGAACTTTCATTGGGATTGCTTATGAATACAAGGAAACGTTGCTTTTCTAGCAGGTCTGTGTGGGAAAGTGAGAGATGCTTCTCTAGAGAAGGTTTTCAATATAATAATTACAATAATTCCATCAGCAAAAGTTTGCACTTTGGCTTTTGCTAGGCTTTGCAAGACTGCAGTCCTGCCAACTTGTGCTAGACTTTTATTGTTCATTTGTACCAGCTCCTATATATTTAGTAGCCTGTGTGTACAATGTGATAATGATGGTTTGGTCTGCTTGTATGAAAATCCTTTAATTGCTAAACCACTGCAATGGCATATTGAAATAAGAAAAAATCAAAAGTTCAGATCCTGTTTTTCTAGGCTTTTAGGAATGGATGTCAGCTCTTAGCAGCATGTGTCATATTGCTGACATTTCTAACGTGCTGGATAACTTAACAAGCTGTGCAGAAAGCCCTGTGATTAACAGACATGTTACTGGAGCCACTGACTTTTAAACTGATGCTAGGTGGGTCAAAAAAGGTGATGGGGCAAAACTTACTTGTGCATCATCAAAGTCTTTGTTATGTTAAAAAGAGAACTTTCCTGATTCTTGTGTTAAAGTTGCAGGGAAACTTTAAATTATAAAATATCTTTACAACTTTTCCAGTTACGTCATTAATTCTTGAATTGTTTGCAGCAGACCTTCAAAATCCAGGAGGTCTAAAGAAGTGACTTCTATTAGGTCTGTACAAGTTTGCAAGATGGAAACTTTGAAAAGATTTCTCACCTCTGCCAATTTAATAACAGATACGCTTGGCTCCCTTTAGGCACAGAGCTCCTAGAGCAGCATCTGGATCACTGGATAAGCCATCTAAATGCAGTGCAAAATCCACTGGAGAGGAAAGCATCTCAGGAAGCTGATCTAAAGCAATGATTGTCCAAATTCTTTCATTCTATTGAGACTTTCTTTCTTGTTCTCATCTTAAGAGGTACAAATGTACATATATTCACCTCCAAAATACTGTACTACATATCCCTCCAAAAAAGGGGAAAACTTTGTTACTTAGTCATCTCAACCAAAGAGGTTTTTTCACCTCCCAGGAGACTTTCTTTTCCATAATTAGCAATTTAGATAGGAACATGCTTTTCTCTGCTATTAGCAAGTGGGTTTTCCCCAGTCTCTTTCAGGCTCTGCTTCTGTGTTTTGCTCTGAACTGTCATATTTGGCCTCTTTTAAATTTAATTTAATTGTACCTGCTTTGATAATATATAAGAGATTAAGCCTACAAACCTCAAAAAGAGACAGTTTTTGGATCCCAGGTTTGCTAGGCAATTGTGAACAGCAAGCTAATGTCACCAGGACACCTCTAAGCAGAAGCTGAACTGTGATGCTTAGGGAACTTAAGTGTCAATATGAACGATCTATTTTCCATGTTTTTTGCATTATTATTTTGGACTTCAGTGCTTGAGTTCTGCCTGAATTCTGCTAGAGATTTCAAAGGTCTCTGCTAGATAGATTTCTTGCTGTGCTTTTCATAGAAACTACAGAATGCCACAATTTAACATAATCATTGTCAATGTCAACACTGGTACCCTACAAGTGAGCCCTCTCTCCAAGGAAAATCCTGGTAGAGCCCACAAAAAATTACTGTCTCATAACTACCTAAGGGGGTGGCTGCTGCAATATAGGAGGTGGCTGCTAGCTACATCTGTGTTAAAATTGCAGCCTTGGTCGTGACTTCACCAGAATTTTAGACAAACCAATTAGCATATGTTAGATATTTGGCTAGAAACAAAGATGTCTTTATAGTATAAATGTTGTATTCTAGTTATTGAGTCACTACCAAGAAAAGACAAGACAGAATATCTATCAGGAAATTGCTGACAATATCACAGAGAAGAAAAAGATTCAAGTTGTGTCTAAAAAACTTCCAACAAACAAGAAAAACAGATGTTGCATTAAGTACAAAAGAAGGAAAAAGGGAAAGTAAGCTTCACTGTACAGAGCTTCACTGGAATCTTTTTTTTGTCCCAAAAAGCAACAGAAATTAATCATCTCTGGTGACATCCCAGAGTTACAGACTAAAATATTAGTCCTGCAAGAAACTACCAGTGAAGATCTCCCTGTCAGAGCATTCATGTAAAAATCATTCCAACAGAGGAATAAGATCAGACAGTTTATTTGAATTCCAGCAAACTGATAAAAAAAAAAAAAATTAGATATCAAGTCACAGTGCACATTAATTAATAAATATGGATTTCAAATACATCTTCGTGATAGTTGTACTAAGATGAACAGACATTTATTGCACAGGCAAAGAGTAAGCTGCTAGAGGAAAATAATTTTTATTCTGAAATTCAAGTTTTCTCATCTTTTCAAGACAATGAATAAAAACAGTACTTAACTATTAAGAGTTAGGTCATCATTTCAGAAAATTACATCTTTCTGCCTTTATGCGATTATTCTGTATAGGTTCCAGTTGGGGTTCTAACAGGCTTTTTCTGTATTCCCTCCCCAAAAAAGCACTTAACTAACATATTCAAAGGAAAGGAAAAATTACTTAATGCTAATCATTACTGTGAACTTTGTTTTTTCATCAAGTATTAAATGTCACTGGCATTAGAAAATACCACAGAGAAATGTAATGTCACAAAACATTAACAATTCCATTTTCCTTACCAATTAAGCTGGCCTTATCTACCTTTATTATTTATTTCAGCAAGAAAAATCCAAACATATCATCTGTGATGAATGAAGAATTAACTTTTCTTTTTCCCTTTTTAAAGTCAGCTACCTGAGATCCATCTTTGGGTCATGAAGAACAGGCTGCATTTCTAAGTTTATAAGTTGGATGTATGGTCAAGAGTTAGAATCTGCCACCACACTCCATGTTCCCATCATTCTTGTTGTTGATGGTGTAGCAAATAGTGACACAGCTTATTAAAATACTCTGTTAAATCACAAGTTATAGCAAACCAAAAATTATACAGAGAAAAATCTGCCTCAGTCTGAATATGGCTGCTGCATAATGTGCATTTTCTATAAGGACCTAGCACAAATAATCATTAATAGTAATTGGCTTCAAACAGCAGGTGGTTTTAACTTGTTCCACTCAAGACACAGCATTTCATTTTCAAGCTTATGCACAGGGCATATTTTAACTATATTTTGTTTTAACTGTAGTTATTATGCAGGCATTTGGGAAATGGAAGACTTAAAATGGCCCATTTAAGTGACAATGGATATGCTCAAGAACAATGGTTTACAACTGAAAATGTGCTGATTAAGAATTAAAATTTGATAGTGGCAAGCTCCATCATAAAAATTAAGTCCAGTTACCTCCAACTTCATATTAGCATCCTTCCTAGATGTAGTAAATCACTTTTCATGTGTTAAAAAAAGCTCACAAGCAGCTTACGGACCAGAAAACTATAGCAAAAAATAACTTAAAGGCAGAATTAACAGTCCCAAGGTGTAATGCAAAGCAATGCCAAGTGTCAGGGCCCAGACCAGGGTTTACTGATGCTGTGCAGTGAAGTTCATGGTACTTGCTCCCAGTCTGCAATACTCAGAAGTCAAGCAAGGCAGGTTTTCCTTAGGTGCAGAACAGGGATCCTTGTCTTCACTAGGATGAGTTAAAGAGGAACTGGATCTTCTGCTTACCAAAACCAATGGAAGAATTCCCACTGAATTAAGAAAAGAAGGATGAGACCCTGATATCATGAGGATCCGTATAATATCCTTATGTTAAGCCTTTGACTTTTGTCTAGTGAAAAACAGCAAAAGGAAATGAAAAGAAGATACCAAAATCATATTGCTTAATAGAAAACTTATTTCTACCTTTTCCTCCTGAACTTCAGTAAGCCAGTCTCAACACAGCTGAACTGAAATTCCTTTCTTCTACCAATTCTACAGCTGTACATCATGCGGAAGTGTCAGGGATAAGCTGGACTCCTTTTTGTGGCTGCTGTAAAATCTAATTGTTCTCATGAGTGCTGGGAAAATGGCTGGAATAAAGGCAAAAATTATGGCGAGCAATTGGTAATTAAAGCAATAATTATTATTTGATCTATGTGGAAAATGCCACTTATATTAAAATACCAGTTTTCATTCTCTGAGGAAAAATCTCACATTGATACCCCAGTCAGGGAGAGCTCTTTCTTCCTCAAGTTCCTTATGAGCAGCCTCTGTGCTGACACTGTTTCACTCTCCTGGACAGTGGAACTCACCAGAACAAGCCTAACCAGACCAAAGTAAGTGCTCTGAAATATTTTTTTGTTATTTACCCTGAAGAGCTATAACAAAACTTGCCAAGATAGAAGATCACAGCAGCACCAGCCATTATAATAAAATCTAAAAGCAGATAGGATATGGAATCCGTCCAGAGAAGATTGTCCTATCAGGAGAAAAAAATTCTTTGCTTATCTGAGCAGAAGTGTTGACACGTGGAAATAGTGCTCATGGCACCAGTTTGTGATAGATGGCAGTGTGTATCCTTGTAGAGCTGTAGGTTGTTCTTTTTGTGTTGCTAGAGGACCATCCTTCAAAGTTGAAAACCTTTTCCACTCAAAATTTCCTAGCTAAGAGTCAGGCTGCAGTAATGGCCTTGTGCACCTTTAGAACTCATTTACAAGACAGGGGCTTATTGCTTGGTGAGTTCCCAATATCACAACTCCTTAAGCTTTAGAAAATGTCATTCTGTCTAACAGTATTAAGAAATGCCTCTGATGGCTGAGAATCTAAAAAAGATCACTAATGTTTTCAGAAAGGCTTAGCAGCTGTTCTGTCCTTTACAGATTAGCTGTGTGTGTGAACAGGCCATGGTGGTGCTAACTTCTAATTCCACTGAGCAAAGTCTTGAATCTGTCATGGATCACAAATTCATTGTAAAACAAACATTAAGGACATAGGGGAAAGTGGGGAATAACTGGCAGAAAAATGATTCTGCAAAAGCTGGAGAGAATTTACCATCTGTTTTGTTTTCTGTCCAGGTACTTCCTGGCTCTGAACATGCTTGTGTGTCTTGGAAATTCACCAGTTTTGTAACTGTCTGAAAAAAATTCCTCGTTGCTATGGCAATACCATTCTTTCCCGATGAATCCTTCTTGAAGGTAGAGGATATTGGTAAGATTAAATGTAAATATTTATTTATTTTTGATGGCATGACAGACAGAAGTGGCTGGAGCAGGGAGAATTCCTCACCCCCAAACCAAACATTGCTAGTTTTGTCTTCATTTGAACCACATGAAGCAGCTGTGATATAGCATTGTTAGCCATCCACAGAGCACATCCACAGTCCCCTGAAACTCCTGGTATAGTGCCACTGATGCTGCTTTGTGAGTGAGTTGCAGGGGTCTGAATGTTTGTTGCCTTGATGCCTGCAGGTCTGTTTTAATGAAACAGAAAGTTGAAAGAGATCAATAATGATCTCCCCTTACAAAGAGCTCGTTGGTGCAGTCTTTGTAAAGGTGATAGGTGAGGAAATTAGATGCCTGTGAAAACTGGCAACATCCTTGTCAGGTTCACAGGAAAGAGGACACCTTGTCATTTAATGGCAAGCCACAGCAGGTGGATGCTACCTGCAGGAACAGGCCAAGTAAGGGAGGTTGAAGAGTGTGTGAAAAGAATTTGAAAGCAAAGCTCTTATTTTACCCCCTTGTTTCTTTTTTTCATGCACACTGCCTGTATACCAACACACCTCTGGGTACAAGTACCCCAGATCTGACTCTCAAGATGAGCAGCACAGCAGATAGTCAGACATGATGACGTTTCATATCCTGCCCCTGCTTGGAACTCTCCTATAAACACAATCTGATGGCTGCTGAAACTCTTATCGACCCTGCTTGTGGAAAATAAAACAAAGCCACCCCTTCAGCAATAAGGCCTAATCTACCCTTCTGCAACTCAGACATGTGCAGTGATTTACGACCAAATTCATTCCATCCCTCAAATGCACTTAAAATCACAAACAGGCTCAGGGACTACTCAAAAAAATTAAGCATGGCTCAGCATAAGCATGGCAAATCTGTCTGTTAACCTTATGAGTTTCTTCAAAGGGTAGTACCAAATAAAAATTAATTTCAAACCAAAACATGAAAAAAAAAGCAATTTAAAGGTAGCATACCAATGAGATCTTTTGGTTTCTCTAATAAACTGATGCCCAGGAACTGAAAATATGAAGTGCTTTGAGTGATTGCTTTTCAGTGTGGATAGCATGCTAGAGATACAGGTGATTTTAAGCCACTTGTGTGCTTTGGCTGTCATTATTGAGAGCACTCATATTTTGAAATCTTCAACTTACTGATTGCATATTTGATTCCATTTTTTATTTTCGAAGCCTGAATCAACTGCAGTTCCAAGGCATCTCCACTGATGTCAGTAGCATTACAGCTGGACTGCTTCCTGCCAGTCAATCAGTAGTTCAGCTTATTACAGCCTAGTTTTTCCTCTCCACTTTCCTACTCTGTTCTTCTGATGTTGTTATTTTTACAACCTTTGCAGGGTATGAAATTCTTTTAGTGTTGTGACCACCTACTGTCAGTGCTCTGCTTGTGCCATGTTTTATCAATAGGAAGCCTGAGAAGAGACCTTTCTGCCATTGACTGCAGGACACTTGGCAGCAGTCAGAGCAACTCTGTTTAATGCAACTTGTCTGTGTAAGTATTTCTGCTGCTGGGGGAAACAAATTGTAATGGTAATCACCTGCCTGAATGAAAAGACTTGCATCACAGACCTCTGGTCTATGAATACATGATAAAAGCTAAGTTATCCCTTACTAAGTTAGTATTTTTGTGGGTCTAGGAAGGGCTCAGGTAGGAAAAAATGGCTCAAAGCAGCATTGCTGCAGAGTTTTTATTCTAAGTGCAAGTCAGTGACCGTACTTATTAAGATTGTATTAGAATGATGAAAAGTAATTTAAATAGACTTACTGCCTTTCTAAGTTCTGACATACTCAGAACTTAGAAAATTCCTGCCTTTAAAAAAAAAAAAATCCATTTAAAAAATATTCTCAAAAACTATAGAAATGTCTTTTGAAGTACTTATCTAATCTTTTCCCATCTGTCTTACTTTTCTTAAACAAGACAGTTGAAAATACTCTTTAGGGCAGGCTGAGAATGGAGCTACAGCCAATTTCTGACACAAAGGATCAGAAATTGACACCAGAATTTTTTTGTGCTAGTGATGAATGTTTCATTCCCCCAGCAATTTTTGCAGGGAGCTCGTGGGCAAAGTTTGCACCCATGGTATCAGATTGTAACTGCACATGTGGCCATAATCCCTTCACAGGGACTCCTTTGTTTGAAGTGTCCTGGGGAGCTGCAGCTTCCCTGTGCAAGCTGGAACAGAACAAATGCAGCACAGTGGTCAAGGACTAAGGTCTCCAGCCATCACCTGCCTGCTCCCATTGTCAGCAAGGTTGTAGCTGCATGGTACCTGCAGAGCACCAAACACATTGATACTATGCAGCAGGAAATCCTCACCTCAGGATTTGATTTTGCCTGCATTGGAGCCAATGGCAGTGATTCTGACTTCCAAAATGTAGGATCATGTGATTCCAGGGTAATTTTGGTTTGTTTTTCAACAGTGTATGCCACAGAAGTGTCTACGTAATCAGCATGTCTCTGAAGGTCAAAGATGATCATTTTCACAGGTACCTTCAACATACTTTTAAATTAATCTGTTTCTTTTATCATTATTTGCTACATTGTTTTCTGGTTGTTACCATGTGAAAAATACTTTAAAATAATAATCTACTCCTTCACACCAGTAGCAAGACATCCATACCTTTGTTACACATACAGACAACAGCAGATGGGGAGATACTCATAATCAGTGTTTCCTTAGCCTCTCGTAGCTTGTGTTAAGTGCTGTCCCTCTAACCCCCCTGCCCCATTTCAAGAACCAGAGCCACACCAAGAAGGATGAAGGGCTTGATGGAGATCCACCACCAGCTGCACAATGCTCAGCATGCAGGGACAGAGCTAGTCTCCAAGCTGGGGACACTGCAGTAACAGTGAAAGCAGAACTTAGCTATGAAGTACTGGCCATTATACCATGGGTTTGTTGCACTTTTCCCCTCCAAATGATTGAAATGGATTCAATTACTGAAACCAGGAAAGTGACTTATCTTCAAAGTACTTCACTTGTCTGAGAAAATTAGATAAAACAGTACTGAGTTTTCTGAAGTTCTATTGCTCAGTGTCTTTAGCTCATATGCAAGGAATTTGTCTACGTCTTTGGGGAGTGTCATCTCTGATCTGTAACAGGGCTTTGTGTACAGCAGCCCCAAAAGTAAACTTATGCATCTGAAGGGATGTCAGATCTAATCATGCAAAAATCCATATAAGTTAGAATTCTTATTTATGGCTTTCTTACAAGTATCACTTGGCTTAAGGTAATATATTTCTTTAAATATCCCACTCACAGAAACAATTTGTTTTACAACTAAGAGAGGGTTTCTTCTCTCCTGAGAAACAAGTTCAATGCTCAACTTGTTTCCCCGATTTGAGCAGCTAATGCTGTACACACAAATACTTTATCACTCTTACACACAATACCAAGTCCATACATTATTATAATTATTGTGAAATACTCTGTTGCAAATGAAGAGTGGCTCTCCTGGCAAATAGGAAC
This sequence comes from Chaetura pelagica, assembly GCF_000747805.2. Taxonomy (NCBI): domain Eukaryota; kingdom Metazoa; phylum Chordata; class Aves; order Apodiformes; family Apodidae; genus Chaetura; species Chaetura pelagica. Next base: position 1,636,993 of record NW_009952151.1, on the reverse strand, counting down.
CTGGATTTTCAATGGTAAAGTGCCTCCATCCAGAATTAAGTCAAGGTGACTAAAGGTACTGGTATAAACCTGACCTTAAGTAACATTTAAAGACTCAGAATTTTTTCACAAAGCTTGGAAGCGAAAGTCAAGCTTTCCTTTAGAAACACTAGTTTCAGACACTGACTCAGAAATACATTTTAAAAGGACCCCAAACACCCACACACCCTTTTCCTCCATTCAAAGAGCTGCCACAGCATATTTATTTTCTTTTATGGGAATCTTATTTATCACTGGACAAGCACTACACAAAGAAATAGGATATCTCTAATGTGTTAACCCAGAGTATAAACTTCAATCACACTAAGGAGCTGAAGGCAAGGATTTTAAAAGCATCTCACTTCAGCTCTTCTGAGAATCCTGCACCAAACCCATAATTCTGTTTATCACCTGCACTGTCCTAGAGGCATCATCTGAAAAGGAATAAAACCAATGGGACTCTTCCCATTTACTTTAATGGGCTCTGGATCATTGCCCAAACATGTTATGTTTCAGAGACAAATATATATTTAATTCAGTCACGTTTTCTAAAATTGCTTCTGTTGGGATCAATAGCAAACTTACTGGTCTTCTGGGAAAGGAGATGATGCCCACACTCACCACTCTGCACTTCTGCAAAAGTAACCTGGATTTAGGCAAAGGTAATACAAAACACAATTTAAAATATTTAGCTTTCCTCTGTTAACAGCTGTCACTAACTACTGCTGCAACACTCTCTCGTGTGAATACCCATCACTGATACATTACCTGTTCCCAAAAGCCTTTTGAAGGATTAACATGTAGGACTACCTGGAATACAGCATCACACCTCCCCACCATTTGGTTCTGAAGTAGATTTGCCTTGAAAAATACAGATTAAAACAAACTATTTGAATAATGCAGCAAAGCCCATGGGAGGCAGTTGCCAGCCTTGTACCATCCTAAACCAATCAGTGCAAGCTGGGCTGCCAGGTCTGCCTTCCCTCAGAAATGAACAGAGGGAACAAGGTTTTGGTTTAATGGGACCTTAAGAAATACTGACCTCTATCCCAGTTCACTTGATATTTTTGCTCACCTTGCAACCACTTTTGAAACAGATTTCAGAGCTCTGTATTTTAAACCAGCATCTTACACAGGGTTCGTGATGATCTTCTCCAGCATGGCTCCATGAGGAATTGCTCTGTCCCATGCCCCTTTCCTTTCTTTCTATAGGGAAGGAAATGAAAAGCACCTTCTGAGCTCCTCCTTAGTCAGCACAGGGGCTTCAGTTCCTTTCCCCACACTATGCAAATGCAAAAAAATCCCTGGATCTATCACTAGCTGAACAGGCGTATGTGAACAAAACAGCTTTAGCCTAAAAGCAATTAAGTCTAAACCAGAGAAATATTGTGACATTAAAAGCACTGAAAATATATGGTAGAATATCTAGAAAGCTTTTAATCTGGATGAGTTTGAGATAAGGCTATTGTCACTTATTGGAGTTGTCACAAGCACATTTCAGCTCAGTAATGTATTACCCGGTCTGTGTGTGCTGTATCTATGCCAAAAACATCATTTGTGGCTGTTTTACAAACATTCACTGTCACTCTGTGTATTTGTGATGTGATCTTCCTCCAGTTTCAAAGGAAGAGAATGCCATAAATAATGTTTTAGAAACTTCTGAGGTTGACCAGAAAAGCTTTTCTGTAGATAAAGGTGATGCTTTTTTGAAGTCAAATACATTGCCATCTTCTAAGACTAGAAGCAGGTGTCATGGGAAGGCAGGAATCTTCTTTGTTCCAGAGTATAGAGATTCAATTTCAAGCCCTGAAAACACAGATATTCAAGGCTAAGTCACTGGTACAATCAAAGCTACTGCCCGTTTGCACCTCAGACCTGCACAGCTCTGAGCTGGGGCAGATGTGCAAGAATTGCTTTCCATTTCAGGGAGGCAAGAAAGGGCATCGCTACAGCAGATCAATTTTTAAAAATTGGCCTCTGCTTGAAACTCCTCAGGTTTGAAATTAAGTTTAACTGATATGAAGAAGAAAATGTTTCGTGTGAGCATTGGCAGTCAAAAAAAAAAAGTCAAAAGTCACCCTCTGCTCCTGCTGTGCTGGCAGATACATCTTTCTGTCACCCTTCATGATAATCATCTCTCTGCCTTTTCACGCCCTCTGAGCATGCAGTGGTCAGCTAAAGCCCTGCTACACTTCCACCCCCCTGTTGATCTTTTACAAACCTACCTACATACTCACCTGTAAAAACTCCTTGTTTCATTACACTCTGCCATTTGATTTGTTTAATTACCTAGCTGAGTTTCTCAGAGCAAGGATAGTTTTTCACCAGTTAGAAAGCATCAAGCATCTACTATGCATATAACTGAGGTCCTAAAGTCATGAAGGCAACAATATAGAAGAATAGTGAAAAATTACCAGAGAAAACATGGACAGAAAGTATGAGATACAGTTCTAGGAAAAAAAAAAGCCATAAAAAAATTAAAGTTCAGTTCTTCAGGTCTCTGGCTTAATTACTTAACTGTCCTCAGCTTGCTTTACTTCTTGAAGCTGTCCACTGATTCTTACATCCATGCCACCAGGTGCTAAAATGGCTCTGAATTAATGAACACATCTTTGATATTACCTATGGGTAATTACCTGTGCAACTATGTTCTTGTAGGGGAAGATTTTATTTTATTTGAAGTTTCCATGATACTGGAAAAAGCAATTTTTGACCTTGTAAACAACTAGGCACATGAGATTACATTTTTTAAAGTATATGTAAACCTGAATAGTCCTACTGCATTCAGTGTGACTAACAACTCAAATCTTTGCAGGATTTGATCTGGAAAATTACAGATGCAAATTATTCCACAACAGGATATTTTGCAGATTGACTGAAACCTGAGGATGAGCCAATATGCTAACATTAAAATATGTAAATTGGTTTGAATAAAGTCCATTTTCTAGTGAGAAAATATTTTCCAGTAGAAATGATAAGACAAACATTCAACCATATACTGCAGGGAGCAGTGTTTCCTGAGCTGAAACTGCATCTGAGGTTGGCAACCAGCTCGTTGTTTTCTTCCTATAATCTGACCCTGATCCTTAATGAATAGCAAAGCTCCCAGTGGAGAAAGAATTAGGGCTTGAGTTTTTAGAAAAAAGCACCTCATGAAACATTTCTGTCAGTTTAGGTGAGCACTCGAATAGTCAATTACTTTCCCCAAATTTATCCAGAACAGGTTTTAAACTGGAAAATGGAGGAAATTAGGTTGTCTATGGAGATTTCTTCCCTTCAGATTAAAGTAAAACAGTGTCAGAATAATGGGGTTTTTTTTCATATCCAAAGAAATACTAAATATTTTTTCATCTTTTTAGTCCAAAGGAAAAAGCTGTGCTTGCCATGATTAGTGTTTTGACACCACCTAATCCAATCAAGCATCCAGCTCAGCTGTTAATTATAATTTGCTTCACAGATTCAAAGGATGTCTGATAGAAGTGTGAGATCAAGTTTGGGTTCCATACTTGTTGAACCTGAATTAATGAATCTCAAACCTTGGGGACAGCACATGGTTTGGAAGAAAATCCCTGCAAACCTCAGATTCTTCTGTGGCCTCACACTCACATTTCTCTTTTTAAGGTTAGAACAGAAAATTCTTACAGAAAGCCTGACATTTGGAAGAAGGTAAATAACTGACAAATAACTTCACTGGACCTAAGCTATTTGATTTAAATCAAATCTGGATTTGATGGCTCTCAGTTTTAAAACACTGCAAGATCTGAATGCCTAGAAGATTCAGCTGGACCAGAGTCAGAAAAACGACCTAAAACAGAAAAAAAAACCCCAACCATAAAAATAACCCCACTGAACTGGGTTACTTTGATTAAAAACACAGGACAAGAAAGGGATGATGGGATCCTAGTTAAGACCCAAGAGCTGTGTAAGGATGAGGCCCCAAGTCATGGCTGAAAATGTTGCTCCTTGTAAAAACTAATAGCATAGAGCAAAGGCAGTTTCACATTCTTTGTACACACCTTCCTTTGTAAGAGGAGGTCTGTTTTTCTTCCAGCTTTGCTTGCTTCTCATTTCATTTTATCTTGCCTTCCCTGCACACTCGCTCACAGAGTTGCCTGCTTTTTGAATTTCTTTTGGGAACAGACTCTTCTCATAAAATGCAGCTTTCAGGTCTACAAAACAGGAGTGAATTTCACATCAAAATCAGTTAGACGTTTGGTGAGGTGCGCTGGGAAAGTCAGGCTGCTGCTGGAAGAGGAGCAAAACAAAAGAGGCAGATCTCAAGCACTATACTTCACAGAGAACAACTCAGATTTTTCTGCTTCCCCTGCTGCTGACAAGTTGAGCTTCTTGGTAATTTTTCCCCCAGTTAGGGAACCAAAGCTTGTTCAGCCCTGAGGACCACACTGTCTGCACTGACACTTTGAGGTCATTGGCCAGGTCTAGCAAATCTGATGGAGGAGTGAAGATCTCAGAGAACTTAATTCCTGTAAAACAGATGAACTGGATGGAGAAAGAAAAGCCTTTCCCTTGGAGAAGTATAGCAAGGTAACTTTGGTGCCTATAAGAGAACAGGGGAGGACAGGCCTTCTTTGGGAATTCCCCTGTTCCTGGGAAATCCTCAGCCAGGACCAGCACCTTGTTGGGCACTGAAGTCAATCTCAAAGGAGAAATCTCTGGGAATGTGCCTTCACCGGTGTTTTCATACCTACTTATTGTATTTTATTTCTTCCCCACTTAAATCTCTGCATTAAAAATTAGATAGAGATCCTGAAACAACAAAGGAAGAAGCCTGTCTCCCTCCCTCTACTTGCTGCCCCTACCAAAATCCTTCCAGTGTTGAGCAGAACTTGACTTTTTACTTTTTCACAGAGAAAGTTAATCCCCTGCTCAGCTTGAGGAGGCTAGACTGATTTATTTTTTTTTCACTTCTCCCTCCATTCCTTTAATTTGTTGTACTACCTTCTATCCTGCCATTAACACCTTAAAAATTTATTAGATTATCCTCTATTGAAACAAGACCATTAAAACTGTTCACTGAACATCTGCATGACTGAGCAGGTTTCCCCTGCAACCATTTGTTTACATACATACAGCAGCCTGATCTTCAGGGATTCCTCCAGTCCCAGATCAAGGACAAACGTCTTTCTTCCCATGTACATATGTCCCTCCCCCTAAAGTCAGACTAGTTCAAGAATTAAATTAAATTCACTGAGCTGTTACTATAACACCTGATAGTATCTCATTTGAGCAGTGTAGGCTGGAAGTCTGTGCTAGTTCTTAGGAAAATAGGCCTGAGGAATTAATTGTTAAGAATTTCATACATTTATACATATATTGTTAACGAGGTGATGAACATTAGCTCATCAGCACATGGATGAGCTGCAGAGATCAAATTTGCTGCAACCGTTGAAGCTGAAAGTTCACTTGCATTTAACAAGCTATGAATCCAGTAGGGCAGGACTGAATTTCATTCCCAAGTGATTGTTACCACTGTGGGGACCATGAAGAAAATAAAGACATGGAATAGTCAGTGAGCCCTACTCCTTACTGTTCAGGCAAGGAAACAACACCCTCTGAGCAGGTGGGCACCCCAGCAGCAAACCATTCAAGACAAGTTTTTTGTCCAAACTGTGGAATCTCACCTTACAGCTGTAATTACAAGGACTTAGGTAGCTCTTGGGAAAGCTACAGGACTTTGTCTGCTGGTTTCAGTAAGTTTAGGATGAAAGTTGCAATGATTTAAAGGATTATCATTTTCAAGATGTAAGCTGCATTTCTGCCTTCAGTTAATTAAAAGGAACATTAAACTGGAAAAAAAAAAAAAGTGGCTAATCAATGCATTACCAGGGATAATACTTAGCTGGTGTATTTCAGATACAAGAAAGCAATTTAAGAATCACTTAAATGTGAACCGTTTGGCTAGGAATTGTTAAAGTTAGCTGCAAAAAGAATCTAATACCAATTTACTGGTACCCTGATCCCAAAGGCAGTAAAGTGCTACTCTTAGCTTTAATGAGAGATGGTTCAAAGCCTCAAACAACAAATTGGTTCCCAGTGCCTCTACAGCACAGGCAAAATCTCTATAATCAGTGTGCTGGAGGCAGGGCTGTGTCCACAATACATTGAAATTGCTCAATGGCACAAAGTGGACCAACAGGACAGTGAGTTGTATTAGCAATCCAGCTGTTTCTGCTCTGTAGTTGGTCACTGAGTAGCCAAGCCCACTTAGAAATAAAATACAGGTTCACTAACAGCTGTGCTTCTTTAGTTAGGTAATGGTGATATTCACACATAGCAATTACACTTCATTCAAGGTTTGCTTTTCAACTTGCACCACCCACACTATTTTTATGGCCTTATCTCTTTTATCTCTCATTTTGAGTGTCTCACAGGGATACGGGAAGTGCAAGACTTACTCTTTTGCTTGGCAAGGATGAAATTTGGATAGTTAAAATAATGGGAAAGTTCTGAAATGTGGGATTTTCTGTATTAAAAGTACAGTATTTTCTTTATACCTTTCCTTTCACAGGAGAAGCAGAGAGGTGGGGAGAGACAGGGAGGGAGAAGGACACTGCTAATTATATCCTTACCCAGAAATAACAACCCTTGATCAGATGAAAACAGGCACCTGATTAAAAAAAAAATAAAGCTCATATAACAGTAATTCAGCTTCGAAGAATTTAATTTAAAGATTGCACAGCTGGCCTTGCTGAGTCAGCTGCCAAGTGCCTAACACCATCAGCTTCTTTCACTTCATTTCTTTCCGTGAGCTTAGCAATTGACCTTTGTTATCCATCTCACCCAAAGCTGTCATGTCTCACAGAAAAGCACCAAATACTGACCTTCAAATAGCTGTTATTTGTACCTACAAACCATGATCAATTGAATGCTCTATCGTGTTGTGGCTGTTCCTGTCATAGATCCTTCACAGCACTGCCAGACTGTTAGCTATGATCTTCTGAGAGCAGGTTTTTTAAGGAATAGGGAGAAACTGCAAAGTCAATTGCAAAGCCATCAGAAAGCCTCATCAAGGATGCAGAGACAGCAATGAATGCACAAGTCAACTTCTTAATGATGCAAATTAAGCAGTTATACAAGCTTTGCCAAGAGCCAGATTGACTTGAGCAATGGAAAGGCGTCTCTGAAGAAAAACAACACCTTGATAGCAAATACCTGTTTTAAGAGGACTAATGATGCTGGCATTTTACTGGGACTTGGTTTGCTTGTTTAGTAGGAACACTGACAGGAGGCTGTTATGTCTGAAGGTGCTTGGTAAAGACAGGCTACTGAAATAATCGAGTTTTTACAGCCTGCTTTTTCTTACTAGGTTTGCTTTCAAAACATTTCCTACTTTGTTCCGTTGCACCAAAAATGTCTTTTTAATGAGCAATTAAGCCATCACCAGGCACTTACACATTCCATGCTGGTCAGGGAAACGAGGAGTTGTCTCATGCTTCTGGGTTTTGACTGTAACTATGCAGAGGAGAAAACAATTTCTCAAGTTTGCTGATGCAGCCTCTTGCCCAGCTTCCACTCTCCCATTCTGTCATCTGGCAGTTGAATGAAGTCTCTGTTTTCCAAGGGGACTGAGGGAAGTCCCTCATTAAACATCATAACTGGGTAGAAATCATGTAGTACAACATCCAAATATAATTTTCGTCTCATACACTTGGATATCTGTTCACAAATTTAAATCCTTTTTCTTTGGTCAAACTCATTCAGAAGTGAGCATTTCAGACTCATTTTTTTTCAAGTAACCTGTAAAACTTGATCCAGTGCCTGATAAAAGAAGTTCTGGGTTTTCCAATCAAATTCAGTGGGTTATGGAACATGCCCTTACAAAGTAAGAGTTTTTGAGATAGGATTGTCTTACTACCTACTTGAAGTCTCAAATCACCTGCTAAGCAATAAATCTTAGAGTTCTCCATTACCTTCGTCTCATTTTAGCACAGATGGTAAAAGCCAGTGACCTTTATTTTTTGCCTTTCTGTGCTGAGAGTTGAAGTAATGAGAATATAATGAAGGTCTACTTAATTTCCAACAGGCTGGGAGGACTCAGATTTTCAGAGCACCTCTCCTCTGTCTTTTCCTTTAAGTGTTTCTCAAAGAGAAGAAGAAATCCAGACTCATTTGTGCCATTTATCTCCTTCAGGGCTCCAATATTCAATGACCTAAACACACCTTCAAAATTCAGGTGTACTGAAAAAAATAAGTGCAGTTGTGCTTCTACAAGTTAACTTTTCTCAGCTAATTCTCACAATATTACTCTGCCAGGCATATAATATATTTGCAGGCAAAAAAAAAATCAGAATCTCTAAACAGATGTGTGGGATAAATACATGATTCATTTTTACTCCTTAAGACAAGTCAATTTTTACTCTCTTTTAAGGGGAAGCAAAGTTACCATTCTTTCCTAAAACCACCTTCCACTTTGGTTAAGCCAAAACTCTGCCTGCTCCAGATGGGAGCCTTTCTGAAGGAGATAAACTCAGCTGGTGGAGTAAGTGCTGGGAAACTGGGCCAGGCTCTTGAAGATAACTAATAGTGTTAATTACTACTTTGTTCATGAAAACAAGCCTATACAGAGACAAATTCAGGTGCTATGTTGCATCTGCTGCTGAAATGTTTAGATGTCATTTGAAACAATGATAACTGAGAGAGCCTGTTGGGAATCACTTTGGGCTCCTACCAAAAGCAAAAATACCCATGAAATAAAATGTAAAAATGTCAGCTGAAATAAATCTGTGCCTGCTCACAAGTCACATCACTCCCAGCCTCCCCAGGCACAACAAACTTGAAGACAAGCATCACCCTCCAGGTCAGGCTCACAGGAGGAAAGTGAACATATTGATCTGGGGAGCAGTTGCCCAGCATTTGCTTTGTACATGCTGTCACCTCCAGTCTTTTTCTTAGCTATAGAACTGAGATTCAACTATATTCGAAAAGCATTTAGGGGAATATAAATTATATATAATGTAATAGTATATCTATTTTAATATTTATTTTAAAATATGTATATAGCTATATATATATATGTATATATGGCATGAAGCAGACCTTTAGGGAAGAATGCAGGATAAAAGTTTGATTGGCTGCTAGCCAAGTAGTAAGCTTTAGGCAGCCACAAGAACACTTAAGTAGTGCTCTGCTGTTAGATAGGTAACATGGCTGAAGAAAGAGTTTTGAAACTGTAACTATCTTGCAGTAGGAAAGCTCTTATTCTTTTATTTTACCCGTTCTGAAAAGAAAAATTAAAAAGCAACCCCAGAATATTCTGTGCCTAGATATGCACATAATGAAGGAAATGATGTCAAAATAGTTGTTTACCAATTCACTGGTTCATTTGTTTTGGCATTTAAAAGTTCTTCCTCTTTTTCACAGTAAAAATGAAACACTTTTTGGCTAAAACAGAACTAGGAAATCCAGAGGGTACCATGTACTCTCCCCTTTCCCTGAGATGGTCCCTGCTGTTTCCACAATAGGATGGAGGGATGGGACACACAAACATGTTTGCAAGTCTATGCAGCTTCTGTTTCAGCAAGCAGAAGCAACAGACCTAGTTGTAGCAATTTATGGTCAGATCAAAAGCCCTTTAAATCCAAGAGAAAGCTTCTTCAAGATTTTTGGAGGACTTCAGCTCAGGTAAATTGCCATTTGCAAATCTTATGTGACACAACCTATTTGTACAAATACAAGCTAAATGTTTAGCAAGTGAGCCAGAAATCCAACTTGCATAATAAGGCTCCTAATTATCTTTTTTTAATGAAATTTTAATTATGTAAAAATTGGTAACTGATCTAGAGGTTTATACATTACCATAAATGTCTCCAAAGAAGAGCAGACTCTTAAAAATGCCTCACATCACTGCAGAATTGGAAAGTAGGACATGCTGATGTGATCCCAAAGCAATTCTTACTAAAAGCACAATTTCTGAGAAATCTGGCTCCAACAAAAGGAAGAAGCCCTCATGAGGCTAATTTCTAGTAAAATATTTACAAGAACACCCAAAAGCCAGTTTCTTTTTCATGTGCTTGTAGAAATGTACCAAAAGTGGCACAACTTCATCTGTTGATCTTTAGGCACTTCTACAACTCAAAGAGAAAAAACCCCTCTGCCTTCCCCTCCCTACAGCAGGAGGTGGAGGGGCTGGCACCTCCCCATGCTTGTTAGCATGGCTGGGAAAAGGCAAAAAATGACACTGCCTTGGAAAAAAAACACACTTCAACGTGGCACTTACTTAGCAATTTGCCATTTTCCTATCAGAACAATAAGCCAAATGGTGTTTGGCCTGATTCAGGTCTGATTTCTAACTGCTTTACAGAGTGAAATCTAGAGGGAATGCTCTGAAATTAGATTCTAGATTAAAAATATATTAGAAATGTTTTTCATTTGGGGTTCTTTTTATCTGCTGCTCAGTCTTCAACAAATACTATATCCCATCTAGAAATAAACGCACATATAGCAAAATTACCTTCAATTCTAACTCATTTTGATGATTCAGATGGTGTTGCTAAGATTAGATCTGTGAATGTTATCTAAAAAGTATTTTCATGCTGTAAGTGTTTCAAGATTTTACGTTCAGAAAATGTAATGCAAAGAAGTATTTTAGTATAATTGCATTTTATCTGCTTGTGTTTTGCATAGTCTGTGCTACAGAAGGTTATTGAAGAATGAAATACTTCAAAGCATACCTAAATTATAAAGATTAATACATCCTATTGTCAGCAGGACTAAATAGTATCTTTTGTAATAACATCTAACAAACCACACATCATTTTTGAGAAAATAGAGTCCTTAAATGCAGTAATAAAGCCACTAGATTAGCAAGCTCTACCCTCTCCATTTGAAGGAGACACCTTCTAGCAAGTAGACAAGATACACTCTGCACCTGTCATCTACTCAGTGCTGGGAGATCCCATTTACTCTTTGCACATCACATGAATCCATGTTCCTGACTGGGGAATTGGGAAAGCAAAGCATGAAAAAGCACATGAATTTACTTAAAATATAAGTTCTGTTAAGAAACAAATTATTCAAACTAGAGACAGTGTCAATGTTTTTTTTTAACATAAAATTTTAAAGTGTTCCATCATCCTCCAGACTCTTGGGTCTGAAGTGCCCCATTTTTTTTAGCTCTTCTGTTAAATTTTGACATGATAGGTCAAAGTGGAACCACTGCATAAACCCACCTTTTTCAAGTTACCTACACCTAAAATTACTGTTCATCCTCCATACCAATATTAGGAGATACCTTTTAAAAGAAAAAGAAAAAAAAAGGAGTATCTTTGCTTTGTCTCTTCAACCTCATCAGCCTTTTTTCTTGTTTTTTTGCAACATCCTTCCTGTAAAAGGCAAGATTTTCAATTTGCTGATTTTCTTCCTAGAGGTACAGAGCAAAGAATTGCTTGAAGTTGCTTGAATCATTTCTCCAGGCCTTCAAATAAAAGACAGATTCTCCTATTTATAAGGTGTTATCCTTTTCCTCAAAGAAAAAGACAAAGAAAGGAAGCACATATCTCCCTTGAGACATGCCTAGAACTACAGTATTTATTTCTACCACAGCAGTTCTTAAAAGTGTTGTTTTTAAAAGTCAGAAGAACTACTGTACCACAGCTACTTCTTATTTGTATTTCATGTCACTACCCAAGTACTGGCTAACGAGGGAAAGGTCGTTCCCAAGATACTCCAGGCTTGCAGAGAAAGAGCTGGAACAGCTGGACAGAACGGGCTGCAGTCCTGGTCAAATGAGAAGGCACCTGAACACAGGCAGGAGAAGCCTGAAAGCTTCCTGAGAACCTTTGCTTGTGATCCTGGCCCTGGGGAATTGATAAGGAAATTTCCTACTAATCCCTTTCTGGAGTAGGTAGGAGGAGGAACCAGTTCTTCTTTAGCTGCCTGGTTGAACACTCATTACAGTCAGCACAAGACTCCTGTGGACTCAGTAGCTTAGACCTGAACTTTGAAGCTTTGCTCCATTTTTCTCTTTGCTAAAACCAAACAAGAGCCTGTAAACCCTGATTCCTTTGCACTTGTCCTATGGAATTAGAGAACAAAAAGATACAATGGACTGATTTCCTTGCACGCTACCTATATATTCCATTCTTTCACCTGCCTGACCTATCAGGAGCCTTGGCCTTGTCAGGAACCATGACCATGGATCCAGCTCCAGCACGGGCACCACACCCTGCCATCAGTACCCCAGGGCACTGCCAAGCTTCCAAAGGAAACATAGCTTGCTCCATGCTCCTAAATCACTAGTGTGGCCAAATAACAAGCTGAGCAATTCTACACTGAAGCAACTTCTCCTGTGGATGAACTTACTGTTCCAGACACTTTTTAAATATTGAATGAGACAAATCTGCAAATGAACTTCATCCACATGAAATACACAGTGCAAGGTGGCTGCTAGAAGCATTCATTTCCCAGAGCAACGTGAGATGCAAAAGAGTTTTAGCCCAAAAAATGTTACTTCAGAAATGTAACCTGTATTTTCTATTCATGAATACTGTGATACAGAGTAAATCTCTGTGTACACAGTTTTCTTAACAGGATTGAAAGTAACTGGTGAAACTGAATATAGATGAGGGGGGAGAGAAATCAATAGCCCTATGAAGAGATTTCTTCAAAGTACATAAATCCAGAGCTTTTCAAGTGTTTTGTAGATGTACGATGCAGATTCAAAGACTGCCCAGTAAAAACACCAGAGAATACCTTTTACATTTGCAAGGCAGAAAATAGCTGAAGATACCAATACAAAATCAAAATGTGCTTTGACCTCTGTCCTCTGCAACCTCACAAACTTTAGAGTATATTCACGGGCTATAAATCTGTACATATTATGATTCTACACTTGTTGCCAGACTGGGTTTAGACTATTTAAATTCCCTGTCAGCATCAGTTATGATCAAATCATTTCACATAAAAAGTGAAATAGATCCATAACAAGGCTTAATGCTTTGTTGTTTGAAAAAATATTCCCACATGCAATTAGAAACTCTAATTGAACCCTTTTTATTTTAGGAAGAGAAAATTAAAGATTCTTACATGGTTAACAAATCAGAGCCATTAATAACCCCTTCTTTTCCCTCAAACTCATTTTATTCATCATAGACAAATTGAGCCAAGCCAGTGTGCAGAAAAGTACTTTAAAACACCTGTCAATGAAATACTCCTACAGTCTAGAAACCAAAGCCTGGTGCTAGGTGGCTGAGATCAGTGGCAGTCAGTAAAGTGGCCTGCAGACAAGGTGTGCCTCCTGCAAGTCCTTCTGTAAGCACTCCCACTTGGCTGTTTTGGTCACTGCATGCCTACAAGAGACATTCCCAGCTTTTATCAAGGAGCTTGTGTTTGTAAATAGGCATTACACAAACTCAAGGCTTAATTTCCCCTTTTTTGTACTCAACTGCTTTATGAATCCCAGTCTCTCTTGAAGAGAACGTGCACATCCGTACAGTTTTTTTCTAATGAGCTAAATTCTGCCATCCCTCATCGTGGTAAAGAAAATCATATCCTGGAGATTAATCACTGACTTTCAGTTGAGCCATTCATTGACTAATGATCAAACTCAACAAACAAGGCAGCAGATGGTGTCCATATGAGATTTCTAGTGCCTTCTTTAATGAGCACAAAACACGGGCTCTGCCTCATTTGCACATCCCAGCCACTACATCAAGGAGTTGTCTACACAGAAGCAGCTGCCTGAACAGAAAAAGTGTTACCTAATTACAGGGACAGATCCTCAGCTAATGTAAATTGGTCTTGTCCCTTTTAGATCAGCAGAGATGGAGAACTTATATCAGGTAAATATTGAGCTCATGACTTCTGGAGGAGGACTTGTGGGATTGCAGGATCAGCAGCAGGCACCTTTTCCAGGGAACTCCAGGGCTGTAACAACCAGCACTGGCAATAACTGCACCAGCTTACACAGGATACCAGCAGCAGCCTGAAGAACAGACCCCTAAAAGCTCAATAAGCTGATTGTTCCTTTGACATATCAGTGACATTCACACTATTATAAGCCTTCCTCATTTAAAATATTTAGCTCCTCTGAAGCAGTTAGACACACATCCAGGGTGGCACAGACATGCAGTAGATCACTAATTTATTTCTTACAGCCCTCCTGGGGGCTGTATGTGCTGAGACAACTGCAGTCCTAGAAATAGGCATAAATATCTGCATCTATTCTGCCATCATACTGACTGGAGAGTGGAACCCAGAATAAGAATCATATAGAGAAAATGGCTAGACAAATACTCTGAGTACACTTCCTTCAGCTGCATACTTGATATGATGTCTGCTGTGCTGCAGTTGAGAGTGGGCCATAATTACAGATTTCCAGTTGGCAGGATGGTTTCCTATATTAGATGTTAGTCTGTAAAGACTGTCAAACCAAAGCATTTTTCAGGTTTTGAGTAGCCTGCAGGGTAAGGCTCTGCAAGACTCAGTTTCATGAGCAGTTACTGTTATTTATAGCCTAGAACTAAACAAGGCAGAAATTAAGGGAATGCTCCTCACCGAAGGTAATGGTATGAAAATGCTGATGCAGACCTGTCACAGTCAAGAGAAGCAAATAGCCTTGAGAATGTATTGAAATGTGGAGGTGAACATAGTGAGCACCACCTCGAGGCTGCTTTTTGTCACTCTGACAGAACAGAGTTGTGAATAATCCCCTCTCCCCACGTCTACACTCAATTACTGGTAATTTAGTAGCACCCAGGATATTCTATGCACAGGAAAATATAATGTCACCTCCAGTTCTCAGCAAAATCACTTGGGTGAGTTGCTTTTTCACCCGATTTGGATTGCAGAAGCTCTGCAGGACACTGTTTAAGGCAGGCATTTTCCATATTGCTATTCCAAACAACTTTTCTGCTGAGGCTCCCTGGACTAAACAACACTAACTAACTAACTAACTAACAACGCTTTAAATGAATCAGCCGATCTTGAGCCAAACTTACAGGAAAAGAAAACATCCCCAAACCTAATATATCATAGAATCAAGGTTGGAAGGGACCTTAAAGATCATCAAGTTCCAACCCCCCTTCCATGAGCATATATACACATGCTAGATGAAAGTTCACCTTGAAAAGGTTAAGAGAACTTGCATTCCTATATGGGTGTAACACTGGCCACTGAAAAACAAAAAAGGAAAACCAAAACCAAACAGTGCTTTTTATAAAGATCAGATCATTAGCATACTGGGTAGGTTTTCTGACGAAGAGAAAAATGGGATTTAAGACCTTTGCTGTTCTGTATATTGTTAGCAGCTCCTACTCCCCCACTACTTAACTCTAATATCCTTGGAAGGGACAGGGTTTCATTTCAGGGTCTAATTTCAGTACAGGGCCAGTGTGCATCAGCTGGGGGTGATGCAGAGTTGCGGTGTGAGTGTACAAGGTTTATATTTGAGATGTCAGAAATGCTCAATTCTGACTGCCTGTAGACTTTGAACTAGTTTCCTGCCCAGATTGATTCCTTCAGTCTTTGGGATGGGAGAAACAGGAAGGAGTGCACCATTTCTCACTGCCCCTGTTAGGCCTGTAGTAAGGTATGTTCTCAAGGGCTTTCAGTCCTACCTCCTTAAAGACAATACAGGAGCTTTAGCTCATGTCTTCTTTCAGTGCCTGTGTAATTGCCAATTCTATTAGCAAAAACTGAACTTGCAATCTCCAGTATCAAAAAGCATCTCTATTAAAAGGCTGAAATGCTTTACCTGCTGTCTCTGCTACAACAAGCTGCCAGGGGACAAGTGCCAGATAAGCCAGTGAGTTCTTTAAACAGATAAAAACATACTGATACAAAATGAAATCAACAAGGTGTAAAGATTACATATAGCACTAGATTTGACATATTTTTTAAATCTGTTGTGTGCACATTGTACTTTGCTGCATGATGTGCTATACAGAAGGTGTTATGCCCTGCACCCAACTGTCTTTCCTGTCCCTCCACTGGAAATGAAACACGTCCCTACACACCTCTGGGAAAAAAAAATCCCCAATGCTTGTATTCGAAGAAAACTTGTCCACAGTACCCAAACTCAATATCAACTTACATTTGTCCTTGACTCTTGAAATGATCAGATTTGGTCATGTCTGGTAAGTGACACAGCCTGGCCAGTGCCTGGGTCCTCCCATGTGCTGCGATAACGAGGGCACGTTCCCAGCTGAGCTGCTGGCAATAAACACTTTGCTGTCTGCAATGAGAGCACGTGGCAGTAAAACACAGTACAGAGGGTGAAGATATGGTATATGGTACTGATAGCAGCTCCTTCAGCTTGGATAGAAAATTGCTTCGTGTTGTTCAGGTGGGAGGCTGTAATTACCTTCATAAAAGATGCACAAATAAACCAGTCCCAAAGAAATGGATCTCATCACGCCTTGCTGCCAGAGAAGTGTTTGATCAGTATTGTCTTCAACGTGATTATTGTTTCTAATAGGTTGAACTGAAGTTTGAACTGAGCTGTTCAGTTCTGTCTGCTGACAAATCAAAGGATAACACAGAAACTGCCACAAATGCTGTTTCTCTACCAACACTGAACACTGCCCCAGCTTCCAGCAGGACCTGTCTTGTGGGATCTGTGTTCTTATCAGCAGACCTATCAGAGATATTACTAATAAATGTGGCTGCTGGGACACAAATAGATTTATAATCAATCGAGTTTTTCATTACATCTGTTACCAACAAAGTACAATGACATTCCAACCTCAGAGGATATTCAGATCTACAACATGGATATGTAGGTCTTAGCACCTGGAGAAGTGGATCCTTTTGCAAAGATCAGTGCTTAGGAAGATGTTGGTACTTCCACAGAAGTGTATGAAAGCCAAGGAGGTTTCTGTTAAGCATCTCACTGATAACATTCTTTCCATTTCTGTTCATCTATTGATTGGAAAGAGACAAACTGAACCAGATAGCAGAATTTATATCTCCCCAAGGGATCATAATAGCAAGATTACATAGGTTATAATCCTATACAGGATACAGGTGGACATGGCAAAGGGAAAACGGAGACCTTTGTGCCTATGGCAATTTAGTAAGACTTTGCCAGATAGAAATAAGAGGTAGAATAATGAGTAACAGTCTTTTTTTTTTAAAAAAGGTTACTTTTTGCTTTTAGGAAATTAAAAACTAAGTCAGTGTAGTGATCCCAACTGGAAAAGGATAGGCTAGCCAGGTAGAAAGAAAAATAGACTGATCTTCACCAAAACAGAGGCCTTTCAGTCCTGTCTAATGTGCAAATTGCAAACAGAATTTAATCTTTCTGCAGCAATATTTTGCATAGTGCAGCAATGTCTTATTGTCTGTAGGCTAACATTGACTTTCTACCCACCATGCCACATAAAACTTAACTGTATTTAAAAGAATCAAAGCCATATCTGCAACTGGAAATAAACAACTCATTGAAAGGACACTGTAGAAAATAAAACTTCATCACTCTAATTAGAGCCTTAAGTGCCTGTGCAAGAACACAGATGAGTTGTTCTCAAGCAGAAGTCACCTAGGACATTGGCCTTGTAGCACACCATGAAGCCCAGAACTTACTGGATCCAGAAAGCTCAGGTAGAAATGGTTCCAGGAAGTGTACTGGCAGCTAACTGGGATTCATTTCACCTTGTTAGTCACTGCATTTCTACTGTATCTACACCAGTTTCCTAATCTCCTGCTATGGTCAGTGGTGCTTCAGAGAGTGCTTCATCCCACCCGCAGAAAAGCCAAGAGCACAGTCAGCCTGTCTCTTTTGGACAGAAAACCTACATTTGCTGGAGAAAAAAAAAACAAATAAAAAAAGATCAACACAAACGTCTAGATGATTTAATTTGGATGAGGTGAAGTTTAGACCCAGCTGTCAACTGAAAACAATGCAATAATGAAGATTATTCTCGGTTCGTTGCAAAGCTCAGGGATTCAGAGGTTCAAAGAGCTTTAGCTACTTCCAAGCCACGGTTACTTCACAGGCAGGTGTGAAGAGCAGCAGTGTTTGCCTATCTTGCAGCTGGGAGTTACTACAGAAAAGCTGTAAGTCCTATAAATACACAATGCAAAACAGACAGAGAAGTGGCAACGCTCCTGTGGTACTGAAAGGCATTTCCCCCATTCCCAGCATATTGCCAAGGCACTGCATCATTCAGGCTTTTGGCCACTACTGGGTATTTTCCTTGCTGAATTTATATTCTAAAAGGCACAGAAAGGTATTTGTTTTGAAAGTTCCACAGGAGATAAAGACACGTAAGCAATTTATCCCTTTTTATTCCTCATCTCACACTGAGCAACTGCTGTGAAAGTCATCTCTCAGTAAAGCAATGCCTGTATTCTTTGAACTTCTGGGTTTACAAATGAAATGTTTGCAAATCCTGGCACAGCATTTGTCATGATAATGGTATAAAAATTTAGTGGAGATGTTCCTTTCATAACTTTGTGCCTTGGAAGATGCTGAACAATTCTGAAGTGAGCTTTCTTCCCTGCTATAAAACCAGAAGAAGAAAGCCTTAGGAAGTCAATATTCTGGCAATCCTATCTCTTAAACACCAACCTTACAATAACCTGCTATGGACAGACCCCAAGAACTGGGGCCTTAGTGTGCCACAGATATGGTAAGGAAGTGCTTCAACTGCTCCAGCTTTTAGAGCAATATTCAGTGATGTGCAGCCAGACTAAATCTGCCTCCTGTACTGAGTTACCAACCAGCCAGTGAGTTACTAAACTTTAAGAATCACAGAACTATTCAGGTTGTAAAAGATCCTTGGGATCACCAAGTCCAACCATCATCCTGAGATTAGGCTTTGTTAGATTTTTATCTTTAAAAAAATGAAACAAACAATAAATGATAAAAAATATATATTTTCCAGCTTTTTCTTATATCATATATTGTATCTGTCCCAACATGTAACCATTTTCATCCTCTTTATTACCAGGATCTGGGAGACATCAACTGCTCCATCCTTTCCAACATTAAGTTTATGGTGACAGTGAAATCAAACGTCTAGTTACAAAAAAACACCCAGACAAACAATTTAGTATAGGCAAAGTAGAAAAATGCTCTAGTAATTTCAAAATCAGTAAAACAATGAAGGAATATAGCAAAAAAGTATGATCCAAGCAAAAACAAATTATGTGACAGAAATGACTACATCACATAATGCTATGAGTAAGTCACCTACCTCTCATTGTGGATTTTTTTGCCATCAAGACAGAGAAGAAAAGAGCAGTAACAGTATCCCCCGTGTTATGGGCAAGGGAAACAGACAACATTAAATTACATATTGCAGGTCATAAGGTAAGACAGTAAGAGAACTGTGTATCAGAGGCAGGATATAACCCAATGGTGAGATAGAAGAAGTACATTTTATCCAAATGCCCAGAAATGTACTTGTTTGCACAATTCAATGCTTTGAAAGAAACTCTTGTGTTTTTCAGGTAATCTTTTGCATATCCAGCAATTCTGACATCTCCAGACTATGGCAGACTTGCTGCTCTTACACAGAAGCATCTGTTTCGTGTGCAACAAGACAAAGGTGCTGGGTCACTGAGATTCAGCTCATGTCACACAGCTTGCTCTGGCTACCCACATTGTTGGGGACTGCAGGACACTGTCAGCTTGGCTTACAAGTTACAATACTAACCAACAGTAGTTAGTGCTCTGCTACCTCAGCAGAGCCATGGAGAGGTACACGTGGCCTCTCTTCCCTCTCAGGGCTGCAGACACATCTCCAGCCCAACCCTTCACTGCTTGTAGAGCTGTAGGGATACCTATCATTGAGTAGGCTAAGGAGCAAGGGAAAGTTCAGGTCACTGATTTGGCCCCTCCCAGATCAATGCTCACCTGTGCTCCAAAACGCTCACATTTTAGACAATGATTATTTTTTTTATCATGCATAACTGAGTTTTCTCTGCACTAGCCCAACATCATGCTAAAAACCAACAAAATAGGGTCCATCTGTTGCCACAGGCTTTTCCTAGGCTGTTATTTATTAATTTACTGCCTGGCTTCTACAGATTAAAATAGCTTTTCAAAAGATGCAGGTTGGGAAAATATTGGCAGCACGTCTCATTTGAAATGCAACGTAATTCGTGCAGTGATAATTTATATTGACAGTAATTTCAGACATGATGTATTTGCCATTGAAGATGGATTGCCTTTCTCCCACTGGTATTCCAGCTGTGCATATTTCATGGCAGGATTCTATTCCAAGCGTGTTGCTTACATTTGTTTTATTTGCAAGACAGAAAAGCTGAAATAAGGAATTCCCTTGCTGTGTCACCCCTGCTAGAAACACCTGACCTCAGCTTCAGGGCACTGATTTAGAACTCTGACTGTTCCCCTGGTTTATTCTTTGACAAGCACTACCATTGCACCTGCTTTTTTCTTATTCCAACTAATTAAAATAGGGCTATGATTTTGTCATGCTACTTCTTAACATTCAAAATGGAAGACAGGTATAATATGCAGAAGACCTAATAGACCTCATCTTTTAAGATGGAACTTTTATACTTAGACAAGTCCTAATGTAGCATCAGGAGTCTTCATCAGGAAATGTGTATTATCATTACTATGTATTATGGCTTCCCACTTCTCTGAAGTCATTTTCCTCCAAGAGTCAAGAGTTTAATTCCCATTAAGCTCAGCATTCTTGGATAATGGGGAGAGAGAGGTGTAAGGGCATAAGCTTGATCCTTGTTACAAGACTGAGATCAAGGCAACAAGAATGAAACCTTTCAAATAGTTTGCCATTAAATAAAGAAGGTTCTGCCTGAAAGGTACCACCAGATTCCTGAAATACTGAGGACTGGTATGTTCAATTCAGACTGCCCTGTTTCTTGCAGCTACACAGCACACACCCAACATCCAGCAAATCTGGGGCAGACTGCCCTCAATCCTTTTGTCCAGTCCCCAGGATAAGGCAGATATACAATGTTTTTGGAAACAAATCTAGTGAATTTTGAAAGCATGACCAAAAAAGTAAAACAACAGCAGTGTCTAACAAGCAAGCAGTGTGCTGGGAACTGTAAGACTGTTTCCTCAGCCAGCTCAGCTGCTGAATTTGTGCACTATTTTTGTTAAGCCAGAGCTCTCTCCACGATCACCCTTTGCTCTGCAGCACTGGGAACACTCTGCATATGGATTTTCTGCTAGCATCTGCTGATATGGATGATGGGCTTTATTAAGAGCTAGTGAATGAAATTGGATGTGTCAGAACTTGCCTCCTCTGAAGAAGCCAGCTTGGTTGCTAGAAAGAATTTAGTGTGCATTCAGGTTAAAAATTAACAGTGCTGTATACTGCCCAGGTCTTTGTCAAGCTGGTATCTTCACCTGGAGCATAAATGCCAAGGTCCAAGACTAAAGTCTCCTGAGCTCACGTGCTGTTTGCAACATGGCCAGATGTTTGAGAACATCACAAACCTGTTCAGTTGTTATGCCTTTTCACACACCAGCATTTGAATACACCCTGCCAGTGCAGAAACCAGCAGGTTATGATCCTTACCAGCATGGCTCCCATTTCAGAGTCTTGCTCATGGAGTGACAAATGTACTAACCAGTCAATGAGTCATCTCTCTAAACGATGAGTACTCCAACTTAACCAACTGCTCTTGTTTTCAAGAGTCTCATACTCTACAGGGCACGGTGTATTATGGGGACTGCTAGAAAGCTGCACTAAAGGCCAGCAAAACCCATTGAGGTCAGATCCCTGTATGGTTTCTGATACAGGCTCTCTCATTTAGCTGAGTGGAAATAATTGAATAAGAAAAGCAGAATTTCTACCATATGTCACACAGTCCCCAAAGCAAAGATGCAGTGTCATGGCTTGTGGGTACATCTGAGGTTTTAGATGAGCAACGAAATCAAACTCTACTTTCCCAACAGCATTATGGCTTCAGCATCTTTCTTAGCAAGGCAGTGGAAAACAACAGGCTATTGTTTTGACATGTACAAATATGTAAGGGGTGAGTGTCAGGGGGACGGAGTTAGGCTTTTCTCAGTGATGACCAGTGATAGGACAAGGGGTAATGGGTGTAAATTGGAGCATAGGAGGTTCAAGGTGAATATCCGAAAAAAATTTGTTTACTGTAAGAGTGACAGAGCACTGGAACAGGCTGCCCAGGGAGGTTGTGGAGTCTCCCTCACTGGAGACATTCAAAACCCACCTGGATGAGTTCCTGTGTGATGTACTCTAGGTGACCCTGCTCTGGCAGGGGGGTTGGACTAGATGACCTCTCGAGGTCCCTTCCAGCCCCTAAGATTCTATGATTCTATGATTTGGGTAAAACTGTGAGAGAAGCCAATACCTCAAAAGGCTGAAGGAGAAGGATGGGCTTCCCTGCACCTTTATGGTTCCACTTGTGCTCCCAGTTAACAGCCTTGTCTTGCTCACAGCCAGTGCCAGTGCTCAAACTCAGCATCCCCATGACAACCAGGAAACACTTTGATTTTCTGCCCAATGTCAGCAAGAAGATAACAGTAGATCCAGTGTTTCAGCTAATTGCCTAGGGAAAGCACAAACTGCAATGAAACATGAAGTCTTGCTAGATACATCTTCATTACACTAATCTCATACATATGTGCTCTGAACTTAGAAAATACTAAAATCTGAAATGCAAATCACAGAGCAGTTGGCCTTGATTCCCCCCTCCCTTTCATTTCATTAAAGAGATTTCTGATTCTACACTATGCAAGCTCCTGGGAAGAGAGCAGACTGGCTCCTTTGGGGTCATCAGCAGGGTGATACGGGGCATGACCACAAAGAGCCACAGCAGGTCCAACAGCAGCTGTTTGGTGGGTAGGCTGATCTTCCTTGTTTCTCCTGGGTAACCAACACCTTGAGTAATAAATCACCAGTGCGTGGAAAGTGAAATTCAAGGAGAATGAGGAGACAGGAGCTGTACTTTAAAATTCATCAGTAAGATCAGATTTATAAGTTAGGAGAAATTTCACTTAAAATCCACCGTGACTGTTTCATTTCTGTTTTGGTCAGTGGACATGACCTCACTCAAAGACAACAAACTCCTGCTGTCATTTGCTTTACATTGACATCAGAGTCACGTCTGTTTGCCTTACTTCCATCAAGAAATCATCTTGCAGTACATCAGAAAGGGTCATTTCTAATTGTACTCTTGCAGCTATAGCCCTGTTTTTATAAACTACAACTACCCCTGCAGTGTTATTTCCTCTCTCAGGTAAAAAGTACACACAGCACTGTCCTTTGCAAAAAGAACTCAGGAATTTGGAAGCAAATGCATAATACCACCTTCCAAGCTCTTTCCACAGATGTTTCTCACTATTTCTCTGATTTAGTTTTTTTTAAAGACAGCTTCTAAAAGTTGTATTTCTTTATCATGCAATTCAAATCTAAGAAAATAACCTGAAGTTTGCAGTGAGTGCATATAACTCAGCTGGAGAAATCTCATCTCATAAGCTAATGTTTCAGCTTAACACTTATGGCCATACATATGATACTAATCCATTCTATCAGTTACTCATCAAAACCATCAGAACTATTTTCTTGCATACTTGTAAAAAAAATGTCATTGCAGTGAGGCAATGTGAGGCTGCCCTTTAGAAAGTCTTATTTAATTAATTACACCTATTTGAGGAGCAATATACTTCATACTTACTGAATTACAAAGACTGCTTCTGCCCTTAAAAACATTTCAAGGAGAGCAAAGAATCTGATTATGAACAAATTTCCTGTTAATATGAATGTTGGTATTTTCTTATGCATTCTAAGCTCCCTGCTGGTTATTGAAGGATACAGAGAGGAAACAAGTTGCTCAGAAAGGGAAGGAAGGGGAAAAAGCAAAGAGATTCTCATATATTAAGAAATAGGGCACTTTCTCCAAAATATCCTGGTAAGGGTAAAGGGAAAAACAGAGCATAGGAGATACCACAGCTCACTACAGATCACTCATTTCAGAAGGATTTATACATTTTTGCATATATCTATTTAGTGCTTTATGAGCACCCAGCAGAATCAAGAGCACTTCAACAGCAAAAATGAAAGGACAAAACATTTTAAAAGGTTCAAAAAATTACATTTTAAAAATCCAAGGCATGCTGCAAGAGCAAGCAACAAGTTAATGAAAATAAAAAACCATTCTGTAAATGCAATAGGAGTAAGAGGAAAA
This sequence comes from Chaetura pelagica, assembly GCF_000747805.2. NCBI lineage: Eukaryota > Metazoa > Chordata > Aves > Apodiformes > Apodidae > Chaetura > Chaetura pelagica. Next base: position 1,612,858 of record NW_009952151.1, on the reverse strand, counting down.
CCAGGGGAAAAGATTGGTTCATTGGAGAAAGATTTTGGTAATGCCAAGGAGGCTGGAGTGTTCAGTGAATTAGTTTATTGAATTAGTCTTATTAAAGATGTCAAGTGGGTGGTTAACACCAGTGACAGAAGGGGAGGAGCTCTCCTTGGAACAGGTCAGGTCATATCTGGAGGAGATAGATGTTTTCAAAGTCTGACCAGCAAACCTCAAAGTCTCAACAATTCTAACTGAGGAATCATGGAAAAAAACTACAACAGCCGGAAATTTTAAAAGGCAGTGGTTTTCCCTGGCCAGGGAAGGGAGGGATGAAAAGAAAAACAAGACAGCATTACTTCCATCCCAGAAAAAAATAATCAGGAGTAATAGAATCATATCACTGGTGAGCAGCAAAGGGTAACAAGAGGTGAGCAGTGGCCATCACTCACTCATCAAGAACAAAGCATCTCATTTCCTTTCTCAGCAACAGGACAGAAAGAAGCAGTTAATTCCATATATCTTGATTGCAGGCAGACATTCTCCTAATTAGTTGTCAAGATGAAACTATTATAGAAGAGAGGTGAAGTGGGTGGATGGTCGTTGTGATTTCCTGGCTACTTCATGGTGTGTCAGCAGCTTCTGGATCCAATCATGGTGACTTCATTTACCATCTGAATGATGGAGAGGATCTGGTGACATGGGTCTGTGGCAGGTACCACCTGCCAGTGGAGACAGAATTAGAAATCATGATAATTTTAGCTGTTATCCTCTTACAAAACCTAGCAGTTCAGGATACATTTACCTATCTATAACACTTGTGAAGTATTAGAACTGGTGAGGCTTCCCCTGCAATGCCAGCCCAGTGCTAGAGAGAGGTCCAGAGGAGATACAGATCAAGGAGAGCTAGGAGGCTTAGGTATGTGGTTATTTTAGCAGAGAGGGGTCTGAGCAAAGACATGATAACAACTTCCAGTGACCTGAAGGCTGTTGCACTGTGAGCAGGGAATTGCCAGCTGTCTGTAACCATGGCAAGCACTGGGGACCTCAAACTGCAGGAAGGAAAATCTCATTAAGACATGAGAAAAAGCTCTTTATATATATATATATTTATGCCTTTTTTGCAAACATGGGTCTAGAATGAATTAGTTGATAAATTAATGTAGACACCATTACCAGAAATTTAACATGTTAGAAAATATTTATACTCCACCTCTCCTCTGTGGCCAGTATCTGGCAGGCAGAGGCTTATGATCTATTCACCAAAGGTAATTTAAACATGAGGCATGAAAGAGAAGTTCACATCTAGTAAATAAATGGGAAAGAAAAAAGAAATCTAAAAAAAAAAGATAAAATAACCGACACCAAGAAATCTAAGTTTTGTCACTATGTCATATAAATCATATAAATGGCACAACAGACCCAGAAAACGTGACTGTACCCCAATATAAGAGGAAGTCAGAAAGGATGGTTCAGGACTGGGCTGTCAGGGTTACAGGTCCAGACAACTTCTAGAGCACATGGCCCAGCTCTGGCTGACCCTCTGCAGGTGGGCACTCTGTTCCAGCATGGTAAGAAATTAACATTTACATGGTACGATTCTGTCTCTATCAATATCAGACTCAATAAATGCAGATCCTGGAAGGCAGACACTGCTCAGTTCAACAACATCAGCATCTAAAATTGAATGGGTAGAAGACCAAAGAGCAGAGGGGAAAAGAAAACACAGGGCAGGGGATATCAGACTTACCAGTGTTAAGTGAAGATGTACATTTGCAGTCAAGAAAATATAAATTTTTTACCTAGGGCAGCCACCTGCCCTGGATGTATTTATCTTCACATCCAAGCATGGCTCCAGACATTAAAAAGCAAAACTGACTTTAGTAATAAAAAACAAGCCACAGGGCAAGAAATGAGATTTAAATCTAGACAGTAAGAACCTGAAATATCTGAGGGAGATAAATCTGTAATCTAGATCACATCCATTTATAGATGCAAGACAGATTTGTTCTATGGAGGAGGCTGATTCATCTGAACAGAACACCAGGCTTGTGCTTCAAGCTTTTGCAAGATGCTTCTGTTCTCTTGCACACAGGTATTATTTTATTACAAATCTTTCTTGAAGAAACTTTTAATTTGAGAAAAATTGAATAAAAATGCACCATTTCTTGTCAAATCCATGATGCTCTTTGCAGCCAGAACAAGCTGTGGCATTTAAGCATCTATTCTCAAATCATGATGAAGCAACCTCTTAGATTGTTCCTCTGAGCCTCAGGGTGGTTACATGGAAGGCTGAAATAGCAGAGAGATGGATCAATGGTACAGAGCAAGCAAACACATTTCTTACAACACATAGCCACCATTTTTTCACAGCTTCAAATAGAGAATTTTTCAAATTTTGAGTTGAGACTTTATTTCACAAGGGAATACTCTTGACAGAAAGCCCAGACTATTCCAGCAGAAGGTGTTTCCATTTGGCCAGGGCAAGGTTTTGTCCTTGAGTTTTGAATACAGCAGCATTTCAGAATCCTGAATGAAAAAAAGAAAACCCCAAGAAAACCCTTTCTCCAGTTCAGCTGCTCCATTACTCCTGTTTTAAGCCTGACAAATATCAGTAAGAGAGCCAAAACAGCATATAGTCTAAAAAGATGGAGATGAAGAACCATCACTCAGCCCAGCATCCACACAGGTTTCCAAGTCGGGGGCTGCCCAGTGCTGGTGTCACCTTCTTAGCAGCACCTTGTAGCACAAATTCCTGCCTGTGCTTTAGGTATCTAACTTCTCAATTCTGTGTGAGGACAAATGGATCATCCAAATTTAGGCATACATCTAACTTTGGGATACCACTACCAGAAAAGGCTGATAGATGTTTTTGTCCCCAAAATAAAAGCATCCAGTGATGCTTCTGTCTTAAGGGAATTAGTCATCCTTGGCTTTTGGGTCTGATTTTGTGGCTCACAGAGCCTTCAACTCCAACAGCTAAGCTGGAAACATATGTACCTTGAAACAATGTTCTTCTTGCTACATAACACTTTAGTAATAAACAAAATTAATTTTACACTTAATTTTCAAAATCCGTTTTAAGTTTCAAACAGGAAACATCCAGGAATTGATCTGTTGCCCAGAGAACTTCTGCTACTGCCACAATAAATGCATCGATTTGTTATATAGCATTAAGGTAGCCAAGGAGGAACTTTCAGTCAGTAATAAATGGGCAGGATTTGCACGGGTAAAATACAAGTCATAGCTGAAAACCAGGTAGGATACTGGTGCTAAAGACTCAGGTTTTTTCACAGTGTCATCATGGTTGGAAAAGATCTCCCTTAAGGTCACCGTGTCCAACCGTCAACCCCACCCCACCAGAGCATGTCCTGAAGTGCCTCATGTACACTGTTTTTAAATACCTCTGGGGATGGTGACTCCACCACCTCCCTGGGCAGCCCATTCCAGCTCCTGACCACTCTTTCAGTAAAGAAATTCTTCTTAATATCCCATCTAAACCTCCCCTGCTGTAACTTCAGACCACTTGCTGTAGTCTTATCTTTATTTACTTGAGAGAAGTGGCCAACAGCCACCTCCCTACAGCCTCCTTTCAGGTACTTGAGGAGAGTGATAAGGTCTCCCCCTCAGCCTCCTTCAAACTAAACAATCCCAGTTCCCTCAGCCTCTCCTCACAAAACTTGTTCTCCAGCCCCTTCACCAGCTTGGTTGCCTTTCTCTGGACCTGCCCCAGCACCTCAGCATCTTTCTTGCAGTGAGGGGTCCAGAACTGAACACAGCACTTGAGGTGCAGCCTCAGTACACCCAGTACAGGGGCAATAACTTCTTCAGCCACTGCATGGAATTAGGCTGAAAACCAGCCCCTTCCAACCCCATTTACCCCAACACCAAGACCCAGTCCTGTATCTGCTCCTTGGCAGCTCAGACACCGACTCAGTCCACGTGCTCCTGTAAGATCCCCAGAAGGTTGCTGGTACTTCTGCTGGCTCCAAGATCACACCACTGTTCTGCTGTGGTGTGATGCATCTGTACTGAGCTACAGACAAGTTTCTGCTGTGGTGCTGGCAGGTGACCTTTTGATTCAGCTTCCTAAGACAGCAGAAAACTTTCCAATACCGATTGCGCCTTTGGAGCTGGATCCAAACACAAACTGCCCTTGGAGGTGATAAATCCCAAAGCTATTTACAAAGACACTTCAACGTACAATTTACCAGCAGAAGCTCCAATGATCCAAAAAGCTGGTTAAGCCCTGAGTGATGGCTGACAAATTCTGAAGGTGTAAATGCAAACCATGCAGGCTCCTCTGAAGAGATCGCATTAGTGTTGCCATTAATGAGACAGCAAAGGAACTTGTAAATGGAGTTTAAAATCATTTAACTTCTCTTAAAGCTTAAGACCCGATTAAGAAACATTTGCTTCTTTAACCTGGAAACACTCTCCAGAGGGAGAGGATTCTGAATTGTGCTTTCAGACAGGTGGGCACAGAGAGATGGCTTTGACAGCAAACCAGATCACTGGCTGCTTTTCTCTGCTTATTTTCTTTTCCTGTTTACAAATCAGATTGTAGCACTGCTGCCTGCTATAAACAGTCATTTGCGCCTAACAAAGCCGTGAAAAAAGTCTCAATGCCCCGCATCAGAACACAATATGCTCTAAGGTTTGCATCTCAAGCAGCAGATAAAAGATGCTGCTTGGGCTGAGCTCTCAAAACGTTATCAGAGGTTCCCCGGTGGAGCAACCAGGGCTCTTCATTGAGATGCAGGTAGTGCTGTGATACCAAAGACTGCAGTGCATCATTAAAGTGCTGTGAAGACAAACAACACCCAGGCTGCATACCAAGTGGTATTACATTTAACTGAATCATTTCGGGATGAACACATCCAGGTCTGTCACTGCCAGCCACTTGTGTCAAACGTGCTGGCAGAAACTGATCTGCTCTAATGACATTTCATGCAAGTTTCGGAATTAACCTCGGGGAGAGGGAGAGGTGGCAATAAAGAGGAATTTTATAACCAGCTTCATTTGCAGTTGGCAGCCACGTGAAGACTAACTTTCCTCAGAGATAACCCTAGAACGTCCCAGATTAAGAGTTTTATTTCTATTATGGTTGTTACACTGAAGCACAGGACACATGAAGATCTTTTTGTCTCTTTGAAACACTGAATCTTTACCCAAAACTAAACCTCTTTCAAAAATGAAAGAAAGGCTGGAGGATTTCAGCTAACGTGCCAGTGCTACTGAAGTCTGGGAGAAGCAAACTACCTGTATTTCTTTCCAGGGAGTATCACAAAACAGTTAGGTTACATCCATATGAAATAGTTTCCTATCCAAAGTAAAGGGCTGTTTCTTTTCATCCCTCTGAACTTCCTGAAATCTCTTCCTCGAATGCACTTTTAAGCCTCTTTCCAGGGAAATGCAGGTTGCTTTTTTCCTTTACCTGCCTTTTTCCTTTACCTGCTTCAAGACTGAATTGTTCAGACACAGGTAACAGCTTTCTCACTGACCCTGACCCTTCCACTGGGCTCCTGCTCCTTTTCCAGTGTCATCAGTTCATTGTTAAATGAGATCAAGGGACATCTCTGAGCTTCATTAAAACAGAGAGAAGAATGGGATTTCAGATCTGTGGGAACAAGCCAGCAATCTTCTGGATGCACAGCTGATGCTGAATGCCCCAGATCCTCAACACCTGTGAACATAATAGAGAAATCACCAATTATCTCCAGTTTTTGCTTCAGAATGGGATTCAGAAATGAATAGCTCATACTGCAGAAGGTCTGCCTTCCTTATTATTTTCCTCATTTGCCACTAAACACAGTTTGGTTTGCTTTATAAAGAGCTGTCAACCACCATTTTCCATTATTATTTGTTTTGTATCAATAGCCAGGGCTCTGTTTACTGCTATGAATACACACTATATCCCAGTGATAACCCTGTTCCTGCTCTGGCATGTTGTCCTTGGTGGCTTTCATGTTCCTTCACAGAAGGTGCTGTTTGTGGTGCAGAACTGCAGAGGTGACTTGTGGTCCTGGTGGTGGTGTGGACATGCAGGGAGGACACCTGAAACAAATCACCAAGTGCAGAGGTGCCTGCATCTGTGGGGGAATCTGCTCCTGAGCCCTCTCAGCCCTTCTGGTCATCAGTTCTTAAGACACCTTGTCTAGACAGGCTTATGGGCTGCAGGTTCAAAGGAGAAGGGGGTGGAAAAAAGCAAACAGGTGATTTATCCAAGGTCATAAAGGGCAGGGTTTGCAATCCATCCTGTTTCTGATCTCAACACAATGTCTCAGCTAATGAATCACACTCATTTTCTTCTCCACAGTTCCTGCCTTTCTCACTTGATATCTGCACTGAAATGTATCTGTTTCATAATCAGGCAGATGAGAGGAAGCAAAGCTGTTCTGTCTAAACCCCTTGCTCTTGCACACAGAAAGAAATTCCAGTTATCAGACAAAAGCTGAAACATCAGCACAGGCAGACCTACCTTTTGCAAGGGTCTCCAAAAACCTGGGAAGATGATACAAGCAGCTCAGCAGCCAACAAAGCTGGTCAGGAAGCAACAGGGTAAAACTCTCCTGTGAAATCATCCAGGGGCTGATGTGAGAGCTGAGCAGCTTTGGCAGAAAGATCCTGGTCTGCTGTGCCCATCAATGCAGAGGCAATTCCTTACCCAATATTTACTTGGTATGTTGTAAAGGGTTTTAAATGAATCTATGGCAGTAACTGCTACAGGTGATGGGAAACAGGCCATTCTGCAGGGACAAAGGGGCTCCAGTCTTGGTAGGATTCCTGAAAATATCTGGCTGCAAGGAAGCAGTACATGCAGACAAGCACAGGACACACCCTTCAAACAGGGTTCACCACAGATGTGCCCTGGATCCCCTTCTGCCATCCAGAAGAGGCAGAGATTTTTCCCTAATGAACTATCCCATTTCTCAGAAAATAACTGGATGATATCCCTGGCAACTTCAAAATCTTAACTTAAAAATCTAAATATTCTTTATTGTGGTAACTGTAAATAATGTGTTTTTTTTTTCTTTTAATTCCAATTTAAATTACCTGAAATTCCACCAAATATTTTCCAAACTGAATCTTCTCTTTCTGCAAGCAGATTTGTCTTTTGAAATCACAGCCACCATGTAACTGATGCCATAATCCTCTCTGATGGGCAATATACTTACAGGTAAAAGAAATGCTGGTACAATGCATAATTGTAGGCACCATAATAAACAATGGTAAAGTAATAGAGAGAATTAATTTTAAATTTTTGAGCACAACAATTAAGATGACTTGAGAGTAGAAAGCAAGAGCATAAATACCTTGGGCAATCCTGAAACACAGAGCTGTAAATGAGACTCTCTCTCCACACCAGCACTACAATATTAATAACACTGGTTGCACTTGAAATAAAGGCATTTAATGAAGAACTATATGCAACTATTACAAAAAAATAATCAAGAATTTGATTCATACAGAATTAGCCACATAATTAAGAAAGATATTAAGCTGCACCTGCAGGCTGATACCAAGCCCATTAAAGAAGCTCCCCACGTTACAACAAATGGCATTAGTTGGAACAGGTCCCAGAGATGTTGGATCCTGCATGGGCCCCAGCATTCGTGCCTCACTTCAAGGCTGCTCACAGGCTTAAATGTGTTTCTGGAGACCTGCCAAGGTTCTCAGCATAAATGAGATATGACACTTTGGAGAACAAGGACGTGTACTTTACAACGTGCTAGATAATGTACATTTAATCCTGCAAGGTGCTCAGTGGCATCAACCCTTAGGGCTCAAAGTTGTAAGAGATCCTCTGTTTCAGAATGGACCCAGGAAGGAATCTGTGTGGTGAAACACATGGCACTGCTCTAGGGTATGTATTACTTAAGAGAGTCAGGATCCATAGAGAAAGAGGGAATGCTGGCAGCTGCCTAGGGAACTGCTACTTCCAAACCACTGCTCTTTCTAAACCCAGTTCTGATGTGCCTTCTCTTAAATGACCTCACTGTTGTCCACACTGCTGGGCTAGTTATTCCTCCCTCAGCAAAGCAAATCTGGTACCCAGTGTTTACAGTAGACACTAATTCTTCTTCCAGAAATACATGGTTACTCTACAGTATGATGATTTGATCAAAATGCAGCACTACCTGAGAAATCGTCATGTTAGTTTTCCTACTTAAAACTCAAATGCCTTTTTAATTTTTGCTCTGCAGTCAGTATGGAAGGACAAATGAGGAAGTTTAAAAGCCTGACTGTTGCTTGAGGACTTGAATCTGCAAGGTTGTAAAGTGGCATTTATGAAAAGCTGTGTTTCATGAGCTTAGTAATTTGCAGTTGGTTACAAAGACATAAACTCATTTCTGACTAAATTGTATTCTAAGTCAGGCTCCTCAGAGAATGTCTGACTAAAAGGTGATGTTAAAGCAATTTCCATAACATCAAACTATGCAACAAATTAAAAACTTCATAGAAGAGAAAACTGGGGAATAGGAGCAGGCTCAGATGGAGCAGATTTCTTTATCTTGTTGCTCAGAAGGGGAAAATCAGAAATTGCTCTGAAAGCTGCAATGCTAAACCCATTTTAAAAAGCACAACATTTGATTTTAAGCTGCTTGACAGTGTCCTGCTCCAGTTGTAGAAACTTTTTCAGCAGCATCCAGATACTCAGCAAAATGTTCTCCAAGGAGAAGACTCCTGGCAGGTCCCCACAGCTCAGCTTCTGTGGCTTGGGAGTTTCACTGCACAGGGATCTGGCCCCCAAGGTTACCTTGTAATAAGCAAGATGAAAAACAACTCTCACATGCTAAATAATGAACTGAATCTGCCTGCACTCCAGCAATCATAGCTGCTCTCTGCAGTAACATGATATTCTGAGGGAAAAGATCATTTGATCATTCTAGAAGAAAAAAATGATTGCAGCCTCCCTCTGAAGAACTAGTTGGTCATTCAAACACAGAAATTAGAGCAGTGAAGAAAATAACTTACTTGTCCCTGCCAAAGACAGACCCAACTTGAGCAGAAAAAACCCAAAGGTTCTCTCAGCCTTGCAGTTTCAAACCAGGACATTTATCAAGGTGTTTGCACCAACTGCAGCACGGAGATCCCATCTCGCTTACAACACCTCTTGATGTTCTAATATCACAGCTGAGGCTGTTTTCCTTAGTGAGAGAGAAGGGGCTTTTCTTGTGACAGACTGAGAGACCTGAAAACGTACAGCTTGGGCATGTGACAAACAAGGGGGTGACAAAGTGTGAGAGTCATCGAAGGCAGCCGATGTGAAGAGAAAAACCACCTGCTCAGTGTAGCACAATGATTAGGAATGTGAGGAATGGTTTGCAGCAGGGATGAGGGTAATTTATCCTGGATATTAGAAAAAGCTCTAACAGTGAGACTGAATTCATGTTCTGCGCTGTCAAGGGAATGGACTAAATGACATGAAGGGGTTTTTTTCCGCCTGTAATTTCCATCATCTTATGATTCAGTGATGGATTTCCGGCCTCCCTTTGCACTTCATTCAGGTCATGCACAGGTACAGTACGAGAACAAACCTCCTCAGCTGGTGGGTCAGAACCTCTGATACTGTGAGCAATAGATTATCAAGTCTTTCCAGAAATGTAGTCATCTCTCACTTCACTGCAGTAATGCCAATTGGATATTTTCTTGTTTGATAGTTTGTGTTTTCTTCTTACAGTTCCCACTGGACAGCTGGACTAAAACTAGCCGCCCTAATGATAATGGCAAACCTAAATCATTCAAGGTCGATTTATATATGTTCTTGTCCTTTCACCTGACTATACTTTTTTCCACCCCATTTATCACCTTAAGATACATATGAATACCATCCCAACCTCCCTCACCCTAGAAAGACTTAACAAAAGACCCTCAGGCTTACAAAAACCCAAATCCTTTCTGCAAAAGATTATGACAAGAAGAATGAAAAGGAGTCTGTCTTCTCCTTTACTCAATGAGATTTTTTCATTTTAAAATTAATTAAAAGTGATGATGGAATTCTTATCAAAAGATATTTGACATTATGCTTAAAGTGTCCAAACATCAGTATCTCCAAATGTCAGAATGCTGATCATAAGTTTTATATAAAACCTTGTATGTAGCAGTGCTATTATTTAAAAGAACTCGTTTGCAATTTTTAATTATCAGTACAAAATAAAACACATTCAAATAATAGAATTCTTGCCAATCTTGTCTTTAAATACAGAGAGCTCTGAAGGTGACACAAAAGTGTTCAGACTTAACAGGCCAGTCCTGATCTCACCATAAATACTGAAAGGTTGTGCCAACATGTAAAAATAATGCAGTAAGATCAGTATTAAAAAAAAAAAAAAAAGGCACATATATATTTTGCTCTTTAGACAGAAGTGATATTTCTGGAGACTTCCCTGAGTTTATTCCCTGTAAGGGATGAAGCAGATCTGCCACCACTTGCTATAATCTACAACTGCAATGACAAGAGTGAATTTCATACATTCTACTTAGCTCAAAAAATAAAGTAATTCCTGTAGTTTTCTGTTCCCTGGGGAGCAGACAATGGTGTTGCCTTCTCTGCCAGTCTTTCTGCCCAAACTCTGAAAGGTATAAATTAATTCCATTTCTAATAAGGGTCATTTGAGGGCTTTTTTTGAGCTGTGTACAGCAGAGACCAGAAGCTTATTTCAACTGATCTATTGAGCAGCTGTCAGATGGTGACAATTCTTGGTTGCTGGGCTCAAGCTGATCTGGTGAACTTGGCTGGAAGCTTTTGGATCTTATTAGCAATCTCCTAAGCAATTAGCCTCCAGCACACATTTTACCTCCATTTCTTTACTTGCTCTTTACCAGCAAGAAGGATGTATTTACTTTGTGCAGGGGGCACAGGGCAGGTGGTGGAGAATGAAGAGAGGAATAAACTTCCCTCTGTTCTATGAATATTCACTTCTCTCTCTCCTTGACAAATTCCTGTCAGTACTAGTAAATGCTGACTCTTTCTTTTCTATGTTAGATAAAAATATGAGAAATAAAATGAAATTCAGCTTCTATTATGTAGAGAAGTCACAACTAATTCCTGTATCAATTCTATTAATATTTCCTTACTGTTCTTTCTACTAGTCTGCATTTCACATTATCAGGAGAGTCTACACTGCAAATGATGTGTTTGAAGAATAACTTATTTCACTCAGGAGAATGAGGATCTCTGCTTTGTGCAATGTAAATACAGCCTGATCCTCTCAGGTGCAAAGCAATCCACACTAACTGCTTTGCCAGTGGGACAGTAAGAGCAGAGACAGAGAGACTCATGTGACAGCTTGGTGGCTGAAGTCTGAAATCAAAAGGAAACAAAATCATTTTTCTCATCATACTGTATAAAAAGCCTTCCAGCAGAACACTGAGTTTTCTTCTAGTATAAATATCTTAATTCAGATTTCTTTTTAAGTCAATGCCTAAAAAATAGATTTCTAAATGCAACATTTTTTCAAGAAAGGTAAAACTTACATCTGCAAGTATTGAATGAAGTTATTTTGATATTTATTTTTTAAAATAATATTGCACCACGTACACTTATTTTCCTAAAATTAAGTACAAACTCTGATCTGTTCTTCCAGCTAGTCTCAATCTGTCCAAAGTGACATTTTTATATTCCAAAAGTATTTTGTGGCTGAAGAAGTTCACTTAGCTTTACACAAGAATGGAGCTTCAGTACATCTCTTCAATACATCATCACACACACTAGGTCACAACCTCCTTCAAAGCAATTTTCAATCTATAACACCTCTACAGAAGGATAAGGAGAATTACTGTTGCCTTACACCCCAAAGTGCATCCCACACACAGAGACTTTACACTACTCAGGTGCTTGAGCATTTACACCAATAGAACCACCAGCACTGTGACTGGCTGCAGCCAAATTATTCAATTAGAAGGTCAGAAAAGCCCAAATATTTCCACCTGCCACACACCAAAATAAATGAAAAAGAAACTGCAGCATTAAAGGAAGGGGAGAAGTGAATTTCTGGCCTCAGCCAGTGACCAGCAAAAGCACATGATGCTACAGGGCAACTACCTGCGTGAAAGGAGCCACCCAACAGCCTTGAACCCTCTTCCCTGACATACAGATAAGCTCAGGTATTTATAGACTTCAGCTCATTTCCTGTCCCCAGAAACTCTCCTGCTCAGTTATACAATGTATTCCAAGAACTCGAATTCCATGTTAAGACCATTTAGGTTCTTCTTCCTCATAAGGTGTTCAGAAGAACAACTTCTTCCTCAAATAAGGCAACTCCACTTTCCGTAGCTAAGCTAACTGCAGGCATCATGCAGTCACAATAATGTGAGCATACAATCGTATCAGCTTCTAGCTGAAGCAGTTCTCTTTCTATGTATCACAAATATTTAAGTAGAGATTCATAATCTCTCTTCTGACCTTGATAAGATTTTGAACAAGCCAAACCCTTGATCTCCCTACACAAAAAGATTAATCAATTCCCTTGATCTTCTTAACTGCACTTCTCTGGTTCCATTCTCATCCCAAGCAATCTCAGTGAACAGAGGTAGCCAGAACCATACATGCACTTTTCCAAGCCATTTTAACATTGTCCATTAAAATTATAAAATCCTTCTCTGGCTCTGAAAGTGTTGGGGATGCTTCATCTTCTCTGCTTCAGGGATGCTTTCTCATGGTTCCGACACTTGTGACCACAATCATTCTTCACTCAAGACATATCCCTGAGATGCTCTGCATGTAACCAGCCTGCCTAGACTTACTCAGAAATGAACAAAAAAAATTTGCCTCCCTTCCAGAAAGGGACTGTCAAAATGTCACCTTCAGGCTGCTTAAAAGTGTTACTCTGAAGAGAAAAAATAGTAATTGTTACTACATGCATACTACAGCAAGGAAGTATTAGGGCAATGATCTCCCATTCATTTTGATACTGATACATGACATACTTCCATTCTTTGTTTTCCACAGACACAGCATTCAAGCCTTCCTTAGGCAAAGCCAGACAACTTGGTATATTGTAAGTACATATTCAACCATGAAGTACGTGCCAAAACAGAGCTGGATCTGTAAGTCTCACCTACAGGGGTGCTTAATGTAAAAACATCTTCTTCTACCTCTTCTGACACCATCACCTTCCCTTCACTTTCCTTTTTTAAACTTTTACTTGTATTAAATATGATGCTGCAAGTTACATTACTTCTGAGTGATTTTTCTGTGCCATTCTGCCCTAAGTCTTTATCACTGAAATCAAACAAGGAAGCAGGTTAGTCTATAAAGAAGTGACATAATTCAATAGTTCACAGGAGAGACAATAGTTTCTACTTATATTTTGCCAGTGATCTTTGGCAAAACTCTTTCCTACTCTGTGAGTCATATTGTTTTGAAGTCCCAAGCTCTTTTACTGCTAATTTGCCTGTAACTCTACACAAAGTGAAGCTTACCAACATGCAGTAGTACAAAACAATAAATAATGCTGTATTTCTGGAATAAATATGAAACAGAGACCACCTAGGAATAATTTTTCAAAAAGCTTAAGAGCTACTACTATATTCTTAAGATAGAAATGATGCTAAAGAAGATCTTTTGTTCAAACTCCTGGTCTTTAGAAAAAAAGATGAAGCTCAGAAAGTCTGTTGGACAAATAAAACCTAAGGATACAGGGAGGGTGGGTAAGACCCCCTTTGTGGTTCCTATTTGTCTTTGGCACAAGGGAGCTCTCACATGAGAGCAGCCCCTGGAGCTTTGGGTCTGGATGAAAGCAGAGTGTTCAGCCAGCATGGGCTTGGAGGAAGGGCTGTGGGGAGGGCTCCCTGATACCACCACTTGAAGCCAGGAGGCAATAGGTTGGCTGCAGGATGCCCAGACAACTTCATAGCCCAGGGAACCCCAGACCAGTTCCACCTGGCACTTCTGCAGGTACTGCAGTGAGGAATGGGCCATTTAAGACACCTCAGCATTTCCCTGCTCTGGGAAGAAAACCTGCAGTAGGCATTTTAATGAGACAGCAAAGATCTTTTGTCTTCCACAAAAACATTTATCCACAAATTATAACTATTCTCCCCCATATTTCCTTCTCTGATTTTCTTCTGGCAATACAATCCATGCAGAAAATTATCTGAGCACTTTAGCTGAAAGACACTGACTTACTTATTCCCCCTCTAATCTAAAATATTTAGAAGATGCCATGTAATTTCTGAATATTCCCACACTGGAAGTGATTTGCTTTTACTTACATTAAAATGTTTCTCACTCGAAAGACTGTGCAGCACTCTCAAATGTGACAGACTCACTGGCTTGCAAACCTTTCCTTTATGCTTGGGAAATTTCATTATTATTATTACAGTAATGTAGCTGAGATCAGGGCCCCACTGTGTGTGTATTCCTTAAATAATGAACAGGGAACTGAGGCACGTTGGTGGAGGTCAGACAGGGGTTAGGAGCGCTGCAACTACAGCCACCGTTTGGGACAAGGCCACCCTTGTTCTCTGCCAGTCTCTGCTCTGGTGTCAAAACCTCACTAAGGCAAAACAACTGATCCACCACTTCAGGGAGGTCTGATGCCAGCCATGCAGCAGCAACAGGAGAAGAGTGAGAAAAACCCACAAGTCCAGTGCAGATTAGACAGGTAAGGCCCCATGTTGTCTCCCAGGCTCTGTACCAGCTGTATCTCATGCCAGAACAGGTATGAATTCCATCTGCCCACTAGGTCCAAGGGACGCTGGCTGGCAATTCACAGCAGACATTTCCAGTCATAATAGGGTCTGACTTCATTCATTTAAAACAGAAAATAAATCTTGTGCTGCCACTAATTTGCTGGCAGTGCCAAGAAAACGAAGTTTGATTTTTGTCATTGAGAAGAATTAAGAACGAGGTCTGAGTGGTCAGAGAGTGGCTACAAGATTTAGTATCTTCTAAAGTAAATATAAAAAGAGGGGGTTTATAAAAACCTGTAATAGGGGGGCTTGTATTTCTTTCCGAAGTGCCACATTGATAGCCAGTCTGATTTGTATGTTGAATACTGTGGCATAAAGGAGGGATTTTTCACAATAAGCAAACAGGCCCTCTAACACCAGTGATCCATGCACAAAGGAACCTGAATCCTCTCTGTGCCTGCAAGTGATACTGGATTTGATTTTCCTGTTTAACCTAGAGTTACCTATTGAATAATGCTCTACACATCAGGAAAAAGCTGATACACTTGGGATATATGGTGCCTGCGAAACAAAGGCACAGCTTTCCTAACTACAGGCAGACCAACACCATGTTTAAGCTGGGAAGCAGTTGTTGTGAGGCTGTGAAGCAGCATCAGGAGTCCCAGTCTTGCTAAAGCCAGCACAGATTTCCCAACCCCAGTACTTCCTGACAGAAATGGGCTTCCAGCTCAACCATGTTTAGAAATCTTTTAGCAGTGACAGAGATAGCTCTCAGGAATAATCTTTCAGTGTCACACTTTTTGAAAGGAAAATTTCAATACATTAATACTTAATTATGAAATTTCAAACCTAGTCTCCTAATTTTCAGGTTCCCTTCTCAAGAACTTGAATTCTTTTGTCCAACTCTGAGTCCATTCATTGAGATGGATCAGCAGAAAAACAGCCTTTTATTGCAGGGACTGTAAGACAAAGAATTTCAGGCAGATCATCCCTGAAAGATGTAGATTGCATGTTGGATTTCTGAATTTGGGGATGAACTTTATACAAAATCATCTCTTGAGTTTCTGTTGCTAATTCAACTACAAGAGTCTGAGATATGCAGCAGCTTTTACAACTCCTCTGCTTCATCTCACTAAAGCAGTGACAGCTGCAACTGATGCTAACAAACCCACCCACACCATGGAAACCCTCCAGACATTCACCTATGGTAATACACTACAGTCTACCAATATATAGTGTAGAGACTCCACCACCAGCACAGTGAAAGGCAATCAGCAGAGAAGTCATGCCACCCCGACAACCAGGAAAGGGTACACATGATAAAAAAACAAAAATCTTAGCCAGCTTCCACTGAGGTGAGTAGCCACACATTCATGAATGGAGATGGAAACACCTTGAGACATTAACGAAAGGTGTAACTAACCTGAAATCTCACCCCCTGGGTTTCCCTTCCCTCCCACCCCCCAAAAAAAACCCACCCGAAACCCACAAGACTCACACTCCCCACTTTGGATCATTTTCAGAGGTCAAGAAAAAATGTAAACATCAAATTTTTCATTCATTTCCACCACACCATTCTCCTCCAAAAAGCTTTCCAGAAACAGAGACATGATGAGAAGTTTTGCCAGCAAGGCACAAGTAGCAGAAGGTACAGGTTTTGAATTAGCTTTTAAGAAGTCAGAAAACACACAAAGCTGCCAACTCTTAAAATTTAGTTCCAGGTCCTTGATTCAGAGAGATCAACCATGTAGACGTGAACAGAAGCAACAGCAGTTTGCAGTTGGACCATTCCCTTAGTAAAATCCATTTACTTCAGGCATTTTTGATGATGAACTTTTCCACTTGTTCCTGAAGTTAGGCTCCAAGGACAGTGACTAATGGCTTGGAGAAGAACTGAAATTGGAGCTTGCAGTCTGAACACACAAAATGAAGCCCAATGACTGCTGCTTTGAAAATAAATGGCAGCATGTAGGTGTACCTTGTACAAATGAACTCCATCCATTTTCAGCAGCAGCAGAGTCTGGAAACAAATAAAAAGTCTGTGCTGAAAGTTATGCCCCTGAGCTAAGGCTGCTGCCTTGCACAGAACAGCTATGGGCAGAGCAGGAACCCAGATGGATCTCCAGTCCACCTGCCCTGAAACCTAGACCCAGAGACATTAGTGCTTGCTCTAAACCCAAGAGCTCTACCAAGAGATACATTTGTGGCTTGTGGAAATAATGAACAATTTGGAAACAAAATCATTAAAGAATGAGGAAGATTTGCACCCGAATTTTCTTACGTTTTAGAACTGCAACACATAATGTGGAGGAAGATGTGGCAGGTGCTCAATGGCAGTTTCAAGAACTGGGCAACCCAAGCAGCAGCAGCTCAGCCTGCTGGTTCCTTCCCCCAGCACAGACAGCACAAGAACACCCATCATGGCCCACTAGGCTCCACACCCTTGCAGATGAAGCACTGCCACAAGGTTACACATCACACTTGACACCCCAGTAAATGGGAATTGGCCAAGTGTCAGGTTTGATCTCTAATTATTCCACTGTGTCAGCCCTGCTGTTTAATTTGTGTCTATCAGACATGATTACAACAGGGGTTTTCTACACCTCAGCTGTATTTTTCTTATGCGTTACTCTGGTAATGCAAGTTGCTTCTGCATATTGGCAGAGAATTACAAAAGCATTATTGCATGTTCATGAGAAAAAGCTCCTGATAGAAAGAGGTCAAGGGGTTGAACTTCACTTACTTCAGCATCATCAGCAGTTGTTATTGCTTGTATTTAATGATATAAAGGTCTCTTCTTACACTGGAAGGAAAAAAACATACCTAGCTTTTGTGTCTTGCTAATGTGTACATTTTTTTCCTCTTTTGAAAGGAACATTTTAGTCTTCACTTAGGTATTTCTGATAAAAAATACCAGCTTGCACAAGGTTTTACTGTTAAAACTTTGCTTTGTTTTTTATATTAAAAACCACATAAAAGATCCAAGTAAAACTCAGTTCCAATTATATTTTCCTCTGCTCCTTAAACTATGTAATTCTTATCAAATAGAAACAGAGAGGATTTTGCCTCCCCTTACCTGCAGCAGCCCAGGCTCTTTGTGAGGCTTCAGAGGAACCTGCATGAAATGTGAGTTTGACAAAACTGTAGTTTGTCAACACTAGTGCTGGGTCAAGGGATCACACTTTGCCTACAGCTGTAGTGTCACTTGCATGGGAATTTTCCTTGGATACAGCTACTGCAGAGACTGCCTAGAGTCAGAGGAAGTCTACAGCTAGGATTGAGTTTTGCTTCTTAAGCCTTGGAGGCAATGTTTATATCCTTGCTGCATTACATCCTTGATAGGAATTTCTGATCTCCCATTCCAAGCCACTTAAGCAAATTCTGTTTGTTACTCATTAAGCAGATGTAGAAAAACACACAGAATTATTAATACTACATGGCTGTGCAAACAGCAGTAAAAAATGGTTACCACATTTTCCTTGATAAGCCAAGGCAGAATCCTTCCAATTAACATTTTAATTAGAAAATTCACTTACCATGAAAAAGTGTCCTGCATTTTCTTAAAGGTTACAACTCAGTCCACTTGCAAATGCCTCCACAGCATTTTTCACTGTGGCTCTATCAGAGATTAGATACCCAGCAGCAAAAAGGGAGTTTAAGTGAGTTATACTTGTAGAACAAACCTGATTTTCTTTATTTTAAAACTTCAGGTACTTAGGCTTCTATTTCACCCACCACTTGCCCTTGGAGACTAATACAGCTTTGGGGGGAAAAAAGCAATTACCTACTGTGAAAAGTCTAGTACTTATCATTATGAAACAATAGAATATCAAAGACGACTGATTTTGAGTGTTTTAAACTTTTTAGCTTAGTGAAATACTAAAAAATATTCTCCAAAATCATTAAATCCATCAAGAACAATGACCCCTTTGATTGTGACACCAAATGCAAATTTACATTTACACAGCCGATCCGAATGTGCACTAGAAATCGGCAGTTGAAAAATCCACCCTTGTCACCCAGAATGGAATTTCAGCACTAAACCCCACATTTCCTTCTTGAATACTGTTATTAAGTAGAACACTTCTCTCCAGGGTGAGCAGTTTAACATTCCCAGTGCTCAGGCTTTTGCTTCCCTTGGTGCCCACGAGTGTCACAGTCCCTCACAGTCCCTACAAAACCAACTTCCCTCCACAGCCACCTTTGGCTACTGCTTAAGAAAGGACAGACCTAGGAAGCTTTTACACCAGGAAACAAATTCCTAAGGAAGAACCAAAGCAAAGTCTAAGCAAAGACAAAATTTTAACTGGAATTTCCTGACCAAATTCATCTCTCCCCAACAATGCACATTTTGTGGAACGACTCCTAAAGTGCAAGTTCTCCCTGCCAGGTAAAGTCTGATCTTAATATAGTTTGGCCTCTGATAAGCAGCCCTGCAAGGTGGCAGAAAAAGGCTGCTCCTCATCCTTATGATGGATATTAAAAAAAAAAAAGTAAGGCATTGATCTTGCAAAAGCAAGATGCAATATATGCTCAGAGAAGAGACTCACATGTGATCATCTGGGAATCAATCCTACTGTAAATGCCTTGTAAATGGCTTCTCTCTCCCACACTATGCAAGTCCTTGGCATGATGTGTTGCCTGCAGAATCCATGTCCTGCTTCCCGAGCTGCTGCAGCAGCCCTATGCTCGGGTGAGGGTGAAGGAGAAAAAGGCACAAATTAACAAGTTATGGAGAAAATGCTTATGCCTCCAGCAAGACAATTACTACACATTGTACCTAGTCAGAAGGATTTTGCATCGTCTCAGAAATCAAACACTGTCTACAAAATCATAACAAAGCTGTGAGACAGGAGAGAGGGACAGAGAAGGTCAGAAGGGTCATCACCCCCACAGACATCTCTAGATGAGCCAAACTTCCTCTGCCTTGGAGATACCATCGCCTATGAATTTTGTTGAAAAATTCAAGTCTGTGTTACAAGCACAAGGAAAAATTATCTCAGCATCAAAGGAGCAAATTTAGCATTGCCTAAGACCTCTGTTCCTTTTAGAGAGGACCAAAAATTTGGGATTGTGCATTTTTACAAAGTAGAGCCCAAGAGAGTTTACAGCTCTTCCCAAGACTAAGTAAAGAGTGGAAAAGAACAGTTAGCTGTAGACAAGGTTAGTGAATTCTTAATCCAAAATGGAATTTATGCAACATAATTAAACTTGGATTTTTAAAGGTGGCTTTTTTTTTTTTCTGTCTTAAAATTACATCTAACCAAGAGGAATGAGGACAAAGAAGCTGGCTTTAAAATAGAACATGACAGATTTATGACCAACGTTCTATGGGTTTGTTTTTTCACTTCTGCAAGGGGAAGCCAGAATTGATGACCCAGGAGCATCATTTCAGCCCCATTTTTTAGAACAGAGGTTTTAGCTGAAAAGTGGGTCTGTTCCTGAAGCACATGGCCTGCTATTCTCCTTTCAAAGCAACATCTGCCCAGAAGAGTATGAAGACACACAAAGCAGTGGAGTGAAAAATGGCAAAGTGAACAAATTCAGCAGATCACGATGCAAAGCTCCAAGAGTTTCTGCAGCTCCCAGGCAGCAGCTGCCTGCAGTGCCTTCTCCAGAGAGTGCTGGTTACTCCTGGGGCAGGTGAGCTAGACAGAGCACAGCAACATATTCCCAAGGAGAACAGCCAAGTGCTGTGCCAGAGGTGGTGGGTAGCATCTCACACATGAAGTCACATTTCTCCCCCCTTCCTAAAGGAATAATCTAAAACTTAGATTTGTGGCAAGTGTGTCTAGATAACCTTCTCTTCATTCCCCACCCAGTTCAGACAAGCACACACAGTCTCTCTGTACAATAAAGAGATCACATAACCCCTGCAAAATAAACAAGGCATGTCTGCCCTTGACATAAAGATCCAAAAGGAACACGAAGGGGAAACACTTCAGTGGCAATCTGGGTAACACGAGAGGAAAAGGTAATGCTTAATCAAGACTGACACTGCATCATCTTACTGTCTGCATAAATGAAAGTTTTGACACCAGAACACTGAGAAATTTCATACTTCCCACTTTATGTCAACTCAAGATAAAACTTGTATTGACCTGGCCACCTGGCACATCTTACAGACTTTTCAACAAAACTTTTAATCAGTATTAAAACATTCTAACCAGAAATAAGTAACTCTAAGCTTTTCTCAATTTCTTTACAGGCTGAGAAAGGTCAAAATAAGTGATTAAGACATATCTTGGCTTCATTAACAAATATACAAAGTTTTATTTTGTTTATTAGATTGGTTTTCTGGACGTTGACATTATCATATCAGTAATAACCCACATTCACAGCAGAAATTTTCGAATAGCATTTGTAACACCAACTGCTGTATCAGAAATCCTTACAAGAAACTTCTCTTTAGCTACTCAGGTGACTTGAATAATAAAGTGCAAAACCACAATATAATTTGACAGACATATGCCCCAGTGCATACTGACTGGAAAGTCTGTAAGACCAACAGATATGGATTCACTGCACGCAATAGAAGACCATGACCTGAAGACATCAATAACAAAAAAGAAGTCACAATAAGGTTACAAATAAAACAAAACATATTGGCCAGCCTACCTGAAGCTTAGCCCTATACTCTGTACCTTTATACCCATAAAGGTTTTAGGAAGAACTGACAAAAAGAAACAGTTCACTTCTTTATAGCCCCTCTGATTTTAACTTGAAGGAATCCATTAACAAGATGTAACAGCATCTTGTTTGGGACCCAAGTAATTATTTTATACACCTGTGGACATAAACACCACACCATTCAACTCATGACTGCCAGCACTAGCTACTGTCCCTCTCAATCCAAGAAGATGGAAAAATCTCAGATTTCTATTGGAATTCAGTCCAATTCACAAAGCATAACTCAAGTTTTCATGTCTCTCCTTGCAGCCACTGGTGCAGTCTGCCCAGTACCCATCACTCTTTTCAAGAAAAATGAACTATCAGAAACTTCCTCTACCTGACTAATTAGTTTTCATTAAGAAATTTGCTGTTACAGCCTAAGTTAAAATCACCTGCCAAAGAAGACTACTCAACCTTTTTGCTTACAGAAGAT
The DNA here is from genome assembly GCF_000747805.2 of Chaetura pelagica. NCBI lineage: Eukaryota > Metazoa > Chordata > Aves > Apodiformes > Apodidae > Chaetura > Chaetura pelagica. The sequence goes on along the minus strand of NW_009952151.1, from coordinate 1,591,140 downwards.
GCAAATTAGGTATTACTCCAATTTAGTCAGACTGCCTCCTTAGTAGCTGCTAACATTGGCTCCCTCCTGCCATTTTCCAACAAATGAGTAGCACTCCAAGCTTTAGTAACAAAAAGCTTTAACTATAAAAGGTCTATGCATCCTTTTGTTATGTTAAGCTCAATTTGCTAGTAAACACAAAACACCACTGTCAAAACAAAGAGCCTGAACACCAAGCTTTAAGGACCAAGTCCTGTTTATAGCTTTATGTAACCAAGAAATTCACAACATAGATTCCCAAGAACACATTTTTACATAATACCCGCCTTCACATTGTTGTATTTCACTACAGTCAGTGCTTTCATCAAGAAAACAGTTCCATGCAGATACACAGCAGAACATCCACTGCTACACTGGAGGGCTGCAGACAGCATTGCCCCTTTTAGGTCATTTAAGTAGGTAACAAAATTCAAGGACCCAGCTGATGTACTCCGGATAAGGCACTTGCTCCGAGTGAGCAACACAGCACCAAGCCAGTGAGCAAGAAAAGTCTGGCTGTACCTTTTCTTCATCATTCATACCTAAACCAAGAAACAGTTCTGTAGTAATTGTGTTCTTTCAGTCTGACATGATCCTCCTGCGACAACAGCTTGTGCAGCTTTCGAAGCTGCTTGACATTCTTCCCTAAACTTACAGTTATGGCCATGTAAATATTTTGAAGACTTTCCAAAGTTCAGTCTATAACAATTCTCTTTTAAAATCAACTTAAGGTGCACTTCAAATGCTAGATACTCATTAGAATTGGTGAAATATTACCATGAAATGCCAATGATAAAATGTGAATCTGTCTATCAGGAGTCCTTAACCATGTACACAGACAAGTTTTGCCAATTGAGGTCTTTTCATCAAGAAAACAGTTCCATGCAGATACACAGCAGAACATCCACTGCTACACTGGAGGGCTGCAGACAGCATTGCCCCTTTTAGGTCATTTAAGTAGGTAACAAAATTCAAGGACCCAGCTGATGTACTCCGGATAAGGCACTTGCTCCGAGTGAGCAACACAGCACCAAGCCAGTGAGCAAGAAAAGTCTGGCTGTACCTTTTCTTCATCATTCATACCTAAACCAAGAAACAGTTCTGTAGTAATTGTGTTCTTTCAGTCTGACATGATCCTCCTGCGACAACAGCTTGTGCAGCTTTCGAAGCTGCTTGACATTCTTCCCTAAACTTACAGTTATGGCCATGTAAATATTTTGAAGACTTTCCAAAGTTCAGTCTATAACAATTCTCTTTTAAAATCAACTTAAGGTGCACTTCAAATGCTAGATACTCATTAGAATTGGTGAAATATTACCATGAAATGCCAATGATAAAATGTGAATCTGTCTATCAGGAGTCCTTAACCATGTACACAGACAAGTTTTGCCAATTGAGGTCTCACATCATTTCAATCCCTGAAAAAAAAAAAAAAAAAAAAAAAGTTGCCTTATTGGCATGCATAGTATAGACATCTCTGGCAGAGGAGTTTTAGCTTCTCTCCTCCTCCCTTCCCAAAGGGCAAGTGTATAAAACCCAGGTATCTTAATATTTTAAATTCACCCTTTGCTGCACAGTCAGCTGCATATATTTAAAGTAATCCTCTGCTTAAAACCTTGGAGTAGTCTAGGAGTAAAAACCTGGTAACCCACAACCAACAGAAGGTTAAGAAAGAACTGGGATTAGCTTCTATCAAAACCAAAAGCATCTCTCGCTTCTGAGATTCTTTATTATTATGTCAAAGACATTTTAATAGAATTATTCTGGTATTCTGGTCTAGTATGAGATCACAGCCAAAAATCTCAGTATTAAGGAAAACCCCTCATTTTATACTGATTTGAACTGCCAGCAGCTTTAAGCACCTAAATAATTTTAAATTTTCCATTTAATGAATGTTCTGCAGTCCTATAAAGATGACTTATGGATTTTTGTTCACATACAAAAAGACAGTCTAACAGATGTAAACTATTTATTGAATATTTGCCACCAATATTGTTAAATACATAATCTTGCAGTTTTCCGCTTTCAAGTTAAAATGTCAGAAACAGAACACCAAATATTTACACTTCTTATAAGGAATGTTACATAATGACACATTAAGGCGTAAATTCTTTTGGCTTATAATTCTGAAAAGAATGATAATAGCAAAAAGTGATGCAAAATCTTCATTGTGAGATTATGATTAAGCTACAATGTTTTACAAAAATATGGTGTAAGATGGCAATAATCCCATTCAAAATCCTGCATTAGGCCCCTCAGGAGGGGCTGATAATTTATACAGTCAAAACGTTAAAATTTACATATAAAGGTACCCTATCCACCATTGAAAAGTACAACTCTCAACATATACAGTTTTCAGGCCACAGTTTTGAAGGTCTGGAGTATCAAGTTGGTTTGATGAATTAGTCGGTTGGCACTTACGAACACATTTATTGCCCTGTTGAAAGAGAAAGATTCCGATTCAGGCATTTTGAGGCATATGTCATTCAGTAAATAACAATTAACTTTGGGCAACTACACATACTGGCATCTAGGCTCTGCAAATTGGAAGCATATTGATGTTCTATCATATCGTGATCTACCTAAAGCTTAATGCTGGCAAAGAGACAGGACTTATTTACATAGCAAGTCCTAGGAAGACTATGTTTATTGGCAGGAATTTAAAGACTTTGGCTCTCAATCATCATTGACATATCAATCATTGAGTCCTGGGGCTTTAGCTAATGAATAAAGAGTGAAGCAGATGATCATTAAATGCCTGTTATGTTCAGAGCTGAACATTTAATCCCCAAGGAATTTCAGAATTTGCAACTCTGCTCAAGAAATACCGAGCATACACATATGGAAGCAACATATTATTCTAGTCACCTTTTTGTTAACAAAGAGGTGTGGGGGTCACAGAGTTTTCCAGCTCAGTAATGACACTTGTTAGCATAACTTCTGTTTAGTGTTGTTCCTCTCTGGTGGGAGCAGGGTGTGTTATTCAACATGGAATTCACATGTAAATTACTCCTGATTCCACAAGGACATGAAACACAAACCTGACTTGGGATTTCCTGCTCTGCTGCTAATGCCTCACACACTTACAGCTTACACCCACACTAGACAGCACAGCATTCACCTCACACAGGGCTAAGCAGAGCTGGTCTCCTTCAGTGTGGTCAGGGTACAAGAACAACACATCCAACCCTTCCCCCATTTTTTCAGACAAATAATTTTCTCATCAGCTGAGACTGTTTGGACCTAGTTCATGTGAAACTTATCTACACATCTGTTCAGTAACCATAAAGCTACCAAGGCCTAAGTTTCTCATGTTGGTATTATAACCAAATTTAGCCCAAATTTCAGTAAGAGGAAAAGAAAAAAAAGAAGGCTTAAATAGGAGTAACATATTATTCACAGCTGGTCTCAAAACTTCTCTCTCCTTTAGTAATACACTATCCTCTGGCTGCTCTTAGCCAAGTTCAGCAAGACCAAACAGGAAAGGTAGTTATGCTTAAAGCAGCAGCACACAGAACACTTTGGCACTGTCAAAAAATCTGAAATGGCCACTACAGTGAAAAACACAAGAAAAGTCACTTAAAAACACAAGGTAAGGACTGGGGAAAAGCCTTGGTTTGACGGTGAAAATGTTCAAATATAAAAAGATTAATCAGCTGAGTCATTTAAAATATTGCAAAGTGCTGTAAGAAACTGTAAATGACAAGTGTAAATCAAAAAACACTGCACAATGTTTAGTGTTTGCAAAGGCCACTCAAAGAAGCTGATCACTCATTTCAATAAAGCACAAGTCTTTTTGTCCTGTATTTACACTGAAAAAGCACACAAGCCAAGAAATTTATCTTCACATATTCAAGTTCAAGGCTAATACTGCACATGGGTGTTGTACGGTGGTGCAACTAACAGATTTCCCTTTCCTCAAAGATGTTACAAAAGGAATAAAAGCATTTTAAAAGTAGCCATGATGGTCTGAGGACACAGGTGAGGAAAAAAATTACTTAAGTCCTGGAAAAGGCAGCTTATACCCCACAGCTTGTCCAGTTTTCCTCTGTTAGTCAACAAGGCCTTTCATTATATGAAATGTTAGTACAAAAACATACTTACTTTCCATCCTTAAAATAGGTTTTCAGAGTATCACTGAAACTTTTGGAGTATTTTACAAACTCTTTCTTTTGGTGCTCAAGTGCCTAAGAAACAAAAAGACCAGGAGCAGAATCTTAGTTCACATGCTATTGGACACAGTGAGAATCTCAAGGTTAAACTGGTTAAGAAAACTGGCTCACATAGCAGCAGCTACAGAAATTGTGGTGGCTTTTTTTACAAGACATACAGAGAAGTCACCCTCTTCCTAGGAAACTGCCAAGACCTACCATACAACAGTCCTGTTGTTCAAGCATTATAACATTGACCAGTTAAGCTCTCCTGTTCATCCTCTGATCAAAACATTGTGCTTCCTTGTATATTATTTAAAATATTGTTTCAAAGAAGAGTGATTGCACCTACCCGCCGGTTCTGGTATTGGTATTTCTTGAAGACATTATTTACTGTGTCAAGAAGCTCCTTTATTGCACTTGCGATGTCCCTGTTTGGCAATAAACAGACAGCTGTAATATCCTTAAGCTGGATAAAAATAGGATAAAAAATCCTTTATCCTATTTAAATGTTAGGAATTCAGCCCCTTGTAGTCATCAAAAACTTAACAGTTTCCATAGAATAATTGTCACACAAAATGCAGCAGGATCAAACACCAAGAGCATTCTCCCCTTTTGCTCTGCCCTGGTGAGGCCACATCTGGAATATTGTGTCCAGTTCTGGGCTCCCCAGTTCCAGAGACAGGGAGAGAGTCCAGCAGAGGGGAACAAAGATGATTTGGGGACTGGAGCATCTCCCTTGTGAGGAAAGGCTGCGAGAGCTTGGGACTGTTCAGGCTAGAGAAGAGAAGACTGAGGGGAGACCTTACTAATGCCTGTAAGTATCTAAAGGTAGGTGCAGGGAAGATGGAGCCAGACTCTGTTCAGTACTTCCCAGGGACATGACAACAGGCACAAACTGGAACATGGGAAGTGCCATTGCAATACAAGATAAATTTTTTTTATGATGAGGGTGACAGATCCCTAGGACAGGCTGCCCAGGGGGGCTGTACAGTCTCCTTCTCTGGAGATATTAAAGACCCACATGGGTGCAGTCCTGAGTAATGTGCTCCAGCAGATCCTGCTTTAGCAGGGGAGTTGGACTAGATGATCTCTAGAGGTCCCTTCCAGCTTTGACAATTCCCTGATTCCATGAGCTAAACCAGTGACAGAGGAATTCAAACTGGGAAGCAGCAAGGGAATTTTTGGTCTAGTCACTTGGGGCTCTCATTGAAAATCCTCAGCTCTACTCCATAAGCAAGGATCAGGCTCCTTTCTGATGGAAATATTGTTGCTAGCATCTGCTACAGCATTTGAACATTCAGATTTAAATAAAACTTTGACCCCCTCAATCTGCAGAAAAAAACATCATAGAGTACTTACTTGATTGTCTGAAGAAACCTCACTCTGTCATTGATCTCATCAGGAATCTTACTAAGAATCTGTTTAAGTGCTCGTGCCTTTTCATTAAGATCTTGGAATTCTGGTTCTGGTCTTTCAATCATATACTCTAACAGAAATAACATATCCAAAATTAAATTCAAAGATATTGAAGACATTATACTAATAAAAAGCAGTAGTAAAATAACTTCAAGCCTACTGTGTGCTCCCCTTCTCTGACAGTGTAACTACTGCTTTTATTTTGAAGCAGAGAAAAAAAACAAATTATACACCATATATATTTTTTCCAGGTTGCTAGTATTACAAAGGGTGAACTATGCACCCATGTACAGTTCTAAATATTAATTTTCTGTTTCTCTTATTAGTCAGGCATGTTTTTAGGGAGATCTAACCTCTCCAAAAGAGCCATTCGGAAAATACAAATATTGTTCTATCATGCTGAAAAACATCTACTAAGAAGCAAAGAAGCTCTCCTAAAAATAGGCATAGAGAAATGCATGCTTCTAGTTAACAGTGTAATTAAAAACACACTGATTCAACATAAGAGATAAAATACTACCTTCTACATCATCAGCTGCCATACGCAGAAGAGACTCTGTGAAGTTCACATCCACACTTTTTTTCTCCAGGATTTTCATAATGATGTCCTGTGTAAGACCTGGATTTTCCTTTTCAGCCTGTATGGCAGAGAACATTTCTACTCTTAAATATGCAAGACCTGAATATTGCAAGCACAAAGGCAGATTTTTGTGTACCTTGTTTATATACTGCATGAGCTTGCTAGAAACTTTACAAGTTTAACAGCTTTAGGTTAGCAGATTACATTGAAAACCATTTTTTCATTACAACATCAATTTTTCTTAGATTACACCAGTGGTTTTGTATAAACTTTTCCAATAAACCTTTCCGCTCATTTCCATGTGAATAAGAAAGTTTCTCATGAAATTCTATATCTACTTCCATAAATGCTAAGCTTTAAGACAAAGATATTGCATCCACTGGGATTTAATTCACTCAAACACAGGTGCTACTCCCCCATCTGCCATACAGCATTTTATAAATGTGCCTCTTATGAATCACATCATACGCTCAATCATCATCTTGCAGTTGCTTTTTCAGAGAAAAAATAAAATTTGATTGATGACATACCTAAGGAAAACTAAGCCAGACTAACACAGGGGCTATTCCCACTACCTATCCAAGAAATATGCCATGTTGAATAAGAATAAAGGTGTGGGGTTTTTTACCTAGCACTACCATTTCCACGAATATCTTAGTTTTCACACTATTTTTGTTCAGCTTAGCTTCTTACTACCAGTTATAGAAACATTTAGTTTGTGTAAGTTATAGTTGAGACTCAAGACTGTCCATATACACTTAAATCTAAGTGTAGAAACAGGGAAGTATATTACATAGCTCACATGCTTAGGTAGGTCACGTCTACAATTATTTCTATTTAAAGAATTTCAGAAGATGACCAGTTCAATAATGCAGTATAAAGGAATAACTGTATTTTCATTCATTAGAAATATAAAAATTAGAGGAATATTTTTCCATTTACTGCTGGATGCAAACACAAACATTCAACCTGTCCTCATCCACAAAAAAACCTGTAACCATTCACATTGTAAACCTTTTGCAATGTCTACTAAATGCCTATTTCTCATGAGCACCTATTTTACATGGTCTTGTCATATTTGGACTGAGTTTATGACCTTATTACCCTCACTGACTGATTCCTCATTTCAGCTTTTGTACTCCATGAACAAAAGACTCTGTTCATTTTGAATTGCTCAATATGCTTGTATGGTTCAGGTTTTTTAGACTACTGGATCAAGGATGTAGTCTTCAAAAATGAAGACACCAGGAAACAAGACAGCTGACTTTTTAGTTTCATGATATATGGTTTACTCTTTACATAATCAATCATTCTTCAATAGAAGTTACTTCTCACCTTAATAAATGCTGCTCTCAGGGTCTGAGCTGCAGACAGGTTTACTCTTTCTAGCTGCAATGAAAGTTTAGAATGATTAGCAAGTCTAATGTTAGCAGAACAAAAAGTCAATTCCTCATGCCTTGCCTTATATAGCATCATGAAAAAGTATTCAAATTGCTGATCTTATTTGAGAGACAGATACTTTAAATTTGATCCCAAAGAAAAGACTTGACCCCCAACATAATAAAAACATTAAAATCAAACATGTGACTGGATCTATCCTGCATTTATCCAGTGTACAGCAGAAGTCTGACAGTAACCTCTGACAACGTTTTGACCACCTCTGATACTTGTAGGAAAACCCTATTAAATTATAGCCAGTAGCAGTAAAATTCAAATATATCAAGCGATTCACAGCTACATGTTCAACTGTATGATACTTCCTGCCATGGAGTGCAGGACCTAGCATTTTTATGAAAATCCTCTGTAAAAAGTAAGAAAAAAAGATTAGGGCCAAGACAAGTAGCTATCCTTGACAAGCCTGAAATTGTCTTCATGGAAAGAGATATAGTAAGATGGTATTAGACACAAAGCTTTCCCTATCAAGATGAACAACCTGTTTCTGTGATATTTTCCAGTGTAAAAGGGATTATTACATTCTAAAGCAAAATGCAGCTTACCTCATTAAAGACAGGATACATAACAGCATAGAGAGGCATGGAAACCATAGAAGTGGTCTCTGCTTCATTCTTCATCTCTTCCATTGTCATCCTCATTCAAAGAGCCACTTCTCAAGGAAAACACTATAGAAGCAAAAAACTCCTCATTCACCAAAATGTTTCTTCTTTCTCCTCGTTGTGCAAGAATACTTGGAAGACCTTGAAAAATATATTGTCTTTAGGTTGTGTGAGGGGGGGAAAACAAAACAGAAAGAAACACAATTATGAAGGTTCATAACTGACAGGTTCTAAAAAAATGAAAAGGCAGTTTGTTACTAGAAATTCCTAGAGACTAGGAATTGCTTATGACACAAGTTGGATAATAATTACTACTTTTGTAACTTTGAAACTCTGAAATCTATTAAGTGAACAGATATTTTAAAGAGTAAGGCACTACTTTTTACTTCAAGTTTGCATGGAATTAGTTTCCCTGAAAGAATTGGTTATATTTGATATGTATGACAAAAATCTTGCCATTACTTGTAAGCAGCAGACTAAGAATCCTGACAACTCATATATATAAAAAGCTTGAAAAGCATGACATGCTGGAAACCCAAAACCCATACAGATGCCTTATTACAATGAAGACAACCTAAAAATACTCCTTGTTTTTGCATATACATCAGGCTGTGATTCTGCTGGAGATCACTGCCTTTCTACCTGCTTGAATTCCAAATACTACATCTCTGTTTTTATATAAGCCAAAGTCTTAAGCCATCTTTCCACCCAGGGTGTGTCAACAGTTATGTTAACTCAATAGAAAATTAATGTTCCAGTAAGTGAATCTAGGGTTTGGAAGTTCTCCACCCAGTCCAGCTCATCATACCCAACATAGAGTGTAGACCCTGAAGCTATGTGGAATAGAAAAAAGGTCACCTTACAGTTGATAAGAATCTTTGTTATGGCCTGCTATACTTTCTGTTCCTAAGACTCTGAAAATACTTACTATACCATAATTGAGTTTAAAGACCTAAAGTTCAAGTCAGGAATGAGGATAAACAAAAGGACATTGATAGTTTCAATTTTTAGATTTGCCTGGAGCATTTAATTCACTAGAGGAGGTTTTTTTTCCCCTCTTCAAGCTTCAAGTATCAGGCATTTGTATTTTTGGTATACTGATTTTACTGATATTTTAGTAAGAATTGAAAAATAAGAAATTTTTAAGAAACATCAGAACTGACTACAGTTATCAGTATCACTTCCCAATACCTTCCACAGGTTAGAAAAAAAATCAAGACATTCCTTCAAACTATAGTCCTCATTACAGTCTGTACTGGCTGAAAATCTTCTGGATCTTTAAACAGAAGAACAGCTATAATTTATTTATTTTTTTGCCCAGGGCAGGTGTATATAGTAGTTTAGCTATAATTATACAAGTGGAATTTGTTATTGATTACATTAAGCAAAGGAAAGGATGACTACAAATATCACATGTCTCATTTAAACATGTGATTAGGCAGCATTAATATACCCAAAAGTGAGAAAGCAGATGAAGAACTGGTCACACTACAGAAATAGCCAACAGTTAAAAGAAGATATGGGAAAAAATTAAACACAGGTATAGAAGACTGTTGTATGAGTCTTCTGACACTGACTGCTTATTGCAAGATTTCATCATGGCTTCTCTTCCTGTTCAACCCCTTCAGCATGACACATGAGCAGATTCCTGTAGCCACAGAACAGGATTACTGAGACTTTAAAAAGGGGTCTGTATAAATGAGGTATATCCACATGGATGGACCTGCAAAAATCAGGACTCCCACATTTTTATTACCTACACATTGGTATTTTGCAGCTGTCAGGAACATAGAAGAATACAAATGAACATTCACCATTCCTCAAAAAGTTGAATATCATTAAAGAACTTGTTTCAGAGTTACATAAATTCATTCAAGGTCTATTCACATGGGGGGAGGGAACTTGTCTGAACAAGTTTTCACTCACAACTGCAAGTACAAGCTGTCCCATTTATTATACATGCATATTACCTACACTAAAGACTGACTCTTGGTAAAGGCTAGAGTGGAGAACTGTTTTACTGTTTATATCTGTTTCTGGAAGTTCAGTAAAAATATCTACTCATGCAAGATACTACACTAATAAGCACCACTGAAGACATCCTTCACAGATTCATTGACTGCAAGTTTTTATCTAGAGTACTATATTATCAACAGAGTAAGTTCTTAAAACAGTTAAACTGGGTCATTGAACATAGTTCTAATTTACCCCAAAGATGTTTGATCACAGGAAAAAGGTCAAAAAAGGACAAAATAACCATGAGATATTATTTTTATGGGTTAGCAGTATCCACCAAAAAAATGAAATAGTAACTGAAATAAGGACTTTCTATAATGATGAAAACTTACTACACTATGGACTACAATAAAGAACTCCTTTACTCCTGGAGAGCTGTAAATTACTGTTACTAATCCATGGTACAGTTAAACCCTCAGCATAAAAACAATAATACAACATCCATTACCTCTTCACCAGCCACTCTTCAAACAAGACACAAACCCCTGGAGTTACAGTAACACAAAGGATACAAGTGTTGCAACTGAAGAGGTAGATTTAAATATAAATAAATACAAGGATACTTAAGGACATCAAATACTTTTGTTGCCAACACATGAAAAAGAATATTCAATATATCAGACTGATTGTTCTATTTTTCCAGATTATCTTCCTGTTTTCCAGAAGGTACTTGCATGACAGCATTACACTACCTAGTGTATCTGACTGCTAATATTGCCACACTATTTCTCTTTGCAGCTAGGGATAAGCTTCTTGGCATCTTTCAGATGCAACTTAGATGCACTGCAGTCTTTTCTAGTGTTAAATAGCAGGGGTAAAAAAGCCAACAACTTCAAAACCCCCTAAAATTACTGGCATTACAGACAGTTTGTTATAGCTGCACACAGAGCTCCACATACAATATATTCAAAGAAGGCAAATCCTGATTATGAATCAAATCATCATGAAAATTCAAGTAACCTTCAGAATGTACTGACTAAAGCCAAAGTTTAACTCATATCATCATGCAGCAACTAGAAGCTTTTAGTATTTATTTTGGTATGAGATCAAAAGCAGCCATCAGCACTTCTGCCAAGCTTACAGCAACACTGCCTTCTAAAAGCTTAATTTCAGTTCACTACAATATCAGAAGAGTCTTCTGAGATGAGTTTATCCAAGTTTTACCTGCCAATTGTGTTGGTTTGTTTGGGTTTCTTTTAAAAATCTCAAACACAACAGAATGAAATTCCATGAGCAGGGGATGTATTAGAACAGCATGTTGGTGCATGGTCAAGAAATCCTAGCAAATTGCTGTAAGCTGCAAAAAAAAGGTGTTACTTAGCTGGCAAACTTGTGCCTTGGTCTGAGGGGGAAGACAAGGCAAAATAGGATATGCTGTCTGGAATAGACAGACTGCCAAGTATTAATCTGCAGGCAAGCCTGATTTTTTTTTGTTGTTGTTACAGTGATCCCACAGATTCAAATCTGTGTATGTGTAATTAGAAGTCATGCTTCACGCTACGCCATCAGATGAAGTCAAGCATTAGAGAGAATGTACAGAATAATGTAGGGAACTAACTCAGAGGGAATCTAAATTTGAAAACTATGAAAAGCTGCCAGCTAATACAATCCTGCTGCTCAGCCTTAAACACCCAGACACATTGAGCTGTATTCCAAGAGATGAACTAACAGAGTACATACTTTCACAAATAAATCTCACATTCTAACCCTTAAGTTCCAGCACTAAAACATTATCCCAACTGTTCAGCAAACACAGAGTACTGGTACATTTTAGATGAGAAACAAACCTGGAAGGATTCTTTGATAGACCTACTCCTCCATATTCATCCCATGACGTTTTAAATCATTCAACTGAACTTTACCAGAAAAAAAAACAACTAACAATAAACAAAACTAAAGTAAGAGAAACTTCCTGCAAACCAAAAAGGGTAAATAGCAAAAAAAAAATTTAATAATAATAAAAAAACCACTCTTCCCAAAGTGTACAACTACTGTTATCAGTAGCTAAGGTGATTTTTTTTTCTCTCATCTGTGCCATTTACTGACAGACTTTTGGTCATGACCAAAAAAGAGCAGGGGAAGGGAAATAACAAATTCTATCCTGAATTCTGGAGCAAAGATCTTCACTCCTGTTTGTAAGACCAATGTGTATGGGAGGAGGGAGTTTAGGTAATTTACTAATTACAGTTGCAAATTTTACAGAAGAAAAAAAAATGCAGTGTCCTCTTCTAACTATAAGCATACCCCACACACAGCCTGGTAACTAAGTTTCCTTTCTTAATGGTCAGTTAAAAGAAATCAAGAAACCCATGCTCCTTTTCCTTGCCAGATGGTAACCTACCTGCCAGCACTATATTTCAGTTGTGGATTGTAATTATTTCCCATTGTATAATTTAGACTACACTGTACACAGCTTAAAGGCTTTGTGCTTCAGATACAGAACTACTTTCCTTATTTTTAAAACTGAAGTGACTTCAGGACAGTATGGCTGAATTAATTGGAACTGGCATACAGATCAACTGCTATGATAACAATTTCTGCATTTTAAAATCAATAAAGATAACAAGAAACTTAAAAAGGGTACTCTACTGATTCCATAGTCTTCTAACACGCAGCAGTTTCACTGCAGAGTTAAGGAATGTTATCAGAAAATAGCACTGAGGTTTCAAAAGTATCTTTGAATGCCTCTTGCTAGAAAAGAGAGATGCAGTTTTCAAACATCTCCACACACACAATAGCCACTTACAGTTGAGTTCACTCTGACAAAGCATAACTACTTATGCATTTTATTGCTGTTAGAGCAATCCCTATGACTAGTTCACAAATAACACGAACTTGCAATAAACCCAAGGTGTCTATTTTTAGAACCACATCAACTGCAAAAAAACCCCAACAAAATCCAAGCCTACTCTGAAGTCACATTTACAATTAGTTCATATACTTTTGCAACGCTGAATTTCAAACTGAAAGCAATTTAGCCTTGTTCTAATACACCCAGCTTTTTAGTCAGCCTACTACACCTCCTGGACTGCACCCCAATTTCACTAGTTAGCAACGTTAAAATGATTATACAGTGTAACTGGAACAGCTCATGGTTCTTGGCATATATAATCACAACAACCTATCTCCGTTTCTCTTTCTTTTTCCCCCCCTCTCTGTGAATGTGAAAGTAAAGCTGTTACTCTAGCAAACACTAACAGGTAAGGCAGTTTCAAACACACGAACACATTCCAAAAAGCAAACAAATACCAGAGGACAATTAACTCCTCTGATAACAGGAACAGCACAAACCTGGCCCAAGGTTTCAGCCATCTCCCTGTGGCCCTGCGTGTGTGAGCTGCAAGAGAAGGAACCAACCCACCTCACCAGTTAAGTGAGCAGTTTAATGGGACACCGGAGCAAACTGACGGGTTACCGAGAGGCTCACAGCCCCGGGGGACCCGCTCTCTTTCCCCGCTGCGGAGCGGGGCGGCCCCGCCGGCGCCCCGCTTGCGGGAGGGAGCCTGTTTCTCTCCCCTACCTGAGGAAGAGGCAGTGACCGCGCTCCCCGCAGCCACCTGACAACGCTCCGCTCCGACCGGCTAAAAATAACGCACATCCGGGCCCGCAGGCCGGGCGTGCCCCCCGCCCCCC